>NC_081180.1:251116338-251239290 GCF_029867415.1 Vicia villosa
TCGATTTATGCTTTCTGAAACCTATTTTTTCATATGCGTTTTTTGGTTGTGGAATTTTTGGAAGAAAGGTGTATTGAATCAATGTCTGTATTCGTAACAAACACTTCTGATTACGTTTAATTTATTCATTTTTTCAAATTATTACTGGTGTCGTCGATGTGTCAGTGTCATGTTATGAGTAATCATTCAATGAGACTCATACTTATTTATGTAGTACCGACACATCGAAGGAAAAGGCATGTCGGTGTCGGTGTTCAAAATTGACTGACAGTGACACTTCTGATTACGATTAATTTATTCATATGCTATCCTGCTTTAAATACTTGACAGGGCATTTATGGAGTCGCATATGCCGGCGTTTAAGGAGTCGAATCCTCAGTTAGAGGTGGCCACTGAAATGATCCGTGGTCAGCATCCACATCTAAAGGCTTTTTACAGTAAGATTCCCGGACTCGCTCATAACTTTGTCACTAAGTTTTTTTTTTAGTAATGTAACCAATGATTCTCTTGTGGGAAAACAGAGAACCATAACGACCGAGTGGTGTGTGTGAAGAATATGGATCCGGAAGAGATACTTCTGCACGCGACCAGGCTGAGGAATGCCCTGGGAAGAAAAGTAATAAAACTGAGGACAAGGCATGTAACCAAACACCCTAGCGTGCAAGGTACATGGACAACTGCTTTGAAATATTAGGATCGATAAAACCAGGTATATGCGAAGGCTACCCTAGTAGAGTAGTAGTGCTGAGTCAATCTTTTTCTTTGGCCAATTCATCAAATATTTGTGAACTGGTTAGCATAAGTTCTCATGTTGTCTGGTGCAACTGCCAGGATTTCAATAGTTCAGATCGGCTATCATCTTATTATGTCTAATGAACTGAACTTGTTTACGTTGTTATTATATATTGTTAGTTTGTAATAATATCTATCAGATTCGTCAGAGTTCTAAAATTCTTTTGCCTTGAGAATGAGAATAACAGTAGAAAGCTTGCTATGGTCAGACTCTGAATTACCATGGAACAATAATTTACCAAGACTACATACTTATTTTTTAGTGATATTTTACCCCATGGTAGTCAACGGCATCATCAGAGGAAAGTACTACATTGATTTCTTCCGTGTTTTTGTGCATGTCACTTTCTTCATTTACCATAGAACCTTTCAGCGACAACACTTTGGTGCTTTGATATGGGTTCTTCAATAACTTGCTGCTTCTCTTCGGAACAAATGACAGAAAAAGAAAACTACAAATTCCAGCTTTTAAGAAAAATGTACAAATAGTTGAGAAGTGCAACATATTTTATTAGATTGTACAAGTAGCAATCCAATAAAATAAGAATTGTATATAATAAAATATGGGCAGGCGAAATTAAATATATGTTTTCACATTCACATGAGAGCTAAACTAAATATTCTGTCATTCCTTCAAAGTGAAGGTAGAAAACACAATCAGTTTGCAATTCAGAAAAAAGCCTAAACATTTAAAACTAAATTGATAAAACAAAACAATATCACCATAGCCATATACCTACGGGTGAAAACAAGAAGAACAACAAGAAGAAAAACTAGTTACTTGCAGTGTTGTCGACGACGGTCCAATGCGGAGAGTTAAAATCCCTGCCATAAAAGCGGTGCCGTTATTGCGGATTATGGCGGAAAAATCCGCAATAGCAGATGAATATCACTGCGCCAAGTCCAAAAACTGTCATGTATATCAATCATAGCGGCCACAACACCGCAATTTGATAACACTGGTTACTTGATCCTCCAACTGAAAGAAGGTCTTCCTTGTAAAGTCCGACGGTAAAATAACTTTGCCCTCCAACAATGATACCAACCTCCTTAATTATATGGGAGCTCAAATCAACGTAAGCTTCTTAACCATTAGCTAGTTCATCATAATAAGCTAGTTCATATAGTTCATGATCTTTAGCTACTTTATCTTTCAAACATATATCCCGTCTTCCCAAATGCAATTGGGGCCAGTGTATGGAAGGTAACGGGCCATACGTACATACTTTGATCCATGACTCACTCACACCAAGTTCACCCAAAATAAATATGTCAAAAACATCATCCTCGTGATGATTTGAGATTAAAGCTATTGATCCATTTAACATTGTCAAGAAATTATCAAAAATGTATGGAGAACTAGATTCTTCTCTGATGGGTGTTGTAAGGAACACCTCATCACTGAGGTCAATTGACAAGAGAGTGATTTCACGATGTCCACCACGAGTACAATTTGTAACCAACCAATGACACGTTACATCCATACAAATTTCATGACCAATAAATATACCCTGAAAATTCCAAAGAGATAGATCATTGTCCATGTCGATCATTCTCCAAGAATTACTTTTTAAACTATATATCTCAAAACTTTCTGGTTTCATAATACCAAGGTCATCAGGAGGAACCAATTTACATACTGAACGACCTTAAAGTGATCTCTAACTTGGTCATAACCAAACCCGTGAAAAACATATTCCAGATACTCAAGAGTTTGAGGCTAGTGAGGTTTAAGTTCGGCGACGCTAGGAGGAATGATCCAGAATTCCTCCGTAGCAGGATTCAACAATACATATCAGACCTTATTCTTATTTCGCAAATTTTGACAAAAAAAACACCGTTAACACTTGTGTTGCCCAGAACACAAATGGCAACTCCAACATGTTTATATATAGGTGGCAGATTTAATTTGAGTCTGTTTTCGAGCCAATGCAATTCAGATTGGTAATCAAAAGAGTCTTTTTCAACATTAAAATTTATGAGAATAAATGTATGACAATGATCATGAGAACTGTGACGAGATATGAAATCGTTGGTCTACATGGCGGTGACTTTATGGACAGTTTTGAAATAATGGAAAACGTAATAACTTATGGAATATAGTTTCTGCTAACCTTTGATTTTGATTCAGATGAGTCGGAACCAAATTTGAACTTTGCCACAAACCTTTTTGATTCGAAGGACTGCTTTGGCACATATTTTTTATTTAGAGGATTTGTCTCCAATGGCGGTGTAATCAGATAGTAGAATAAAGTTTTTACGCAACGAACCGGGGTGGGAGATGGTGGGATCCCTATAGAATGATAGGGGATTATAACTTCTTCCCACCTTTTCTGAATCCATGATCGTGTTGAGCGAAGGTTTTTGACGGTGACCGACTTATACATGAGAGGATTACACATCATGCCTCCGTGCGACGTGTGCATATGCAGGTAGTCTCACGGGTGCCAGAAGTCACCCTTCGCTCCAGTGGATGTACCTGACACCTCCGTTCCAGTAGAGGTGACTGATGGGGCCACAATGCAGACTCACCCGGAGCATATTGGACATGGGGTTTCCACATCTACTTCTTCATCCCAGACACGAGCTCCTCGTACATAGATGTCGTTTAGTTGAGGTACTTTTCGAATCCCGCACTGATCACTCTTAGTTGCAACAATCTTATATCCTTCTACTTTTTCCCAAAGTTGTTCATTCTATATTTGTGATAATGTTTGATCCCCGTGTTATTATTTTCATTTCAGGGGTGGATATCACTGCACTTCCCCATTATCATTGGATGGGGAGAGATGTCTGGCTACTCTGAGGTTATGCCACATGTTCGTGCCTTCGCCCCCAAAGTTGTTCATTCTACGGAACACTCAATTTTTAAGACGTTCCGTAAATATATCTATGGAAGATTTCCTAAACTGAATTAATTTGAAATTTCCTAACATTCACTATGTTTTTAACGCTCCCGTAAATAAGATTCCGAAAAGAAACACATTTTGGCAAAAAGTGCTTCCTGATGTGTATCTCTAAAATTAGGAGGCATAATTGAAATTTCGTAGGGATGGGAAAGCGGGCGGCCCACCCCGTCATATGCCCGACAAAAAAAAAAGCAGGGCAGACAAACCCGTCAAGATGAAAAGGGCGTAACAACCTAATCCGCCCCCAAGGTGGCGTGTTGGCTGGCGACGGGCTTGCCCGCCTATTCTTTATTTATTTATCATTTTTTAAATAGATTAATAGTTTTTTTTTACATTTTTAATTAGATTTTTTTTACAGTTTTTAGAACAATTTTATATATACAACATCTTTTAAACAAATTTTACTTAAAAATATTGCATATATTCACAAATAAAGTATAAAATAAAACCATCAAAAATTAAAATTACTAGAATTAACTAAAAAATAGTGGATTTTGACGGGTGGCGGGCTTAAGCAGGATGACCTATGGCAGTCGGCGGATTTTGGCGAGGCGGACTTAGGTCGGCCGCGGCCTAAAATCTCAACTTAATCCGCCATTTTTTGGCGGATGCACAGGGCGACATGGCGAACAACGACCTGTTTTGCCACCCCTATCTAAGAGTATCAAGAGGTGCATTGAGATATTTTTAAAATTAAATGGGGCTGAAAATTTGGGAATGATATTATTATTTACTTGATTATGGTTTTTAAATTTTTTTTAAAGTTATCTACTAGGAGTATCTATTAATTACTTGAGAACAATTGAAAAAAATAATTAAATAAAACAAATAATAATACATAAAATTTTCGCTAGGTTTTACTAATTTTAATTTTTTTTTTGCTAATAATTGTTATGGAACCCGTAATTGTTTGGAAAATTATAAAATAATTAAATAAAATAATAGATAATAAATAATAGATAGGTGTAAAATCATTTTTGGAAGCGGTTGTTGTTAAATTTTGCTTTTTTTTTTTTTTCTATTAGGTGGTTGTTTGCAAATATTTGCAGTTTTTTAATGAATAATTGAAAAAAAAGTATAAATAATTAAATATAAAAATAATAAATAAATTAGTAAATTGACAAAAATATCATTAAAATTTTGGCGCTAATTAAGTGACTAAACATTTGTTAAAAACTAGTGAGAAACGTGCGTCCGCGCGGGTTCTTTTGTCTTCCGGACTGAGTTTATCATACCCTATTTTATATAAATAGTACTCTTAACCCGTTTCAATTTCAGATATTTCCAAAAATCTGTATTCATAGTTCAAACCCATCACCAAAATCACCGAACCCCAATCTAAACCTGTAAACTCCACCCGAACCTGCTTCCGAGTCTCGCAGAAGAGCAATGGCGGAACCCTACACGCCCAAACCGAAACATCACGGTGCACCACCACCGCTGGCACAATACCTCACCGACTATGGATTGCGCCATGTAGAGGATTCCTATTTCCACGAGAATTTATTCCATGAATCGCTATCAATTGATGAAGATTTTCCTGATATTCTAGTTCGCTCGTGTTCTTCAAGATCAGTGGTACGCTTCGTCATTTTCATTATCGTTATTATTGACGCACGCATGAAGATCTGAATGATTCTCTTTTGTTTGATTTGTTTTTTGAAGGGAGCTGGAATTGTGAACCTGATCAATACTTGTTATATGGCTGCGATACTCCAGTGCTTAACACATACAGGACCATTGTTTCGTGCTCTTCGTTACTCCGATCATAATACTCCATGTACGGAATCTTTCTTATTTTTTGTAATTCCTTTCTTAAATATCAGATTAAAGATTTTGACGCCGACACTGAAACTTCGACACTGCTAATGTAAAAAACTTGATAGCATTTTAATAAGGAAGTTGAATTTGATTTTCATTTTCAGGTCATGAGAGTGGTTTCTGCGTTATTTGTGCTTTCCGTGACCACAATGACGAAGCGATAGAGCTCTCTCGATGCCCAATTTATCCTAGCACATTTCTTGAAAATGTCAAGTGTATCCTTTTTCCTTTTATTTATTTTCTATACGCTTGTAAAGTTCAAGGGAGGGATTATTAGAAACACCTGACCTGTAAATTGTTATCCATAACATATATGGTAATAGATTTTTCAGCTGCTTTTATACCGTATATCCTGGGTGACGCACACGAGTTTATGATATGCGCCTTGAATAAACTTCAAGATGCTTTTCCAGAAGGTCAAAACAATCCTATTGACCAAATATTCGGAGGCAGAACCATTACCAAAGTATGGTGCACTTTTTTTTTATTCTTTCTTTTTTTAATTCATAGATGCTTTTATCTTCTAATGTTTGTTATTATTCAGCTTCGATGTTGCAGCTGTGGTTTTTCTTCTGATACCATTGTGCCGATACTTGACTTGCGTTTAGCGGTAGAAAACTTGAGTACCGTTCAACGCGCTCTGGAATCGTATTTCATGATAGAAAATATGGATGCCAAGTTTAAATGTAGTAGCTGCGACCAACAGGTATACATGGCGAAACAGCTTTTGATTGATAAGGCACCAGGCATTGCTGTATTACAGTTGAAAAGGTTTAAATGCGACGGAGAAAAGATTGAAAGTCATGTTTCTTTTGCTATGGATTTGGATCTGGAGCCTTATACATCTCCTAAATGCAGGGAGCATGATGTAAGTTTAGAATTCATTTTAGTCCTTCCTAGAATTTTTTCAAGTTTTTCATGATTATGGTTTTAAATTGTGGTTCCGCTGCGGTAACACTCCAAACATTTATACTGCAGTATTGATATAGTTGAACAGGCCTCAAAATTATTTATATTAGGCTGCAATTGCAGTTCAGACTGTAATAACTGCTCCAAATTCTACAGGCAAATTCGATATTTTTCTGACACATTTTTATGTAACAGGCTATTTTGATGTATGATCTCTATGCAGTTGTTGTGCATAGAGGATCCACAGCTAAATCAGGGCATTACTTTAGCTATGTGCGTTCTGATGAAAATACATGGCATTTGATGGATGACTCTGAGGTAAAGTATCAATGGAAATTTCTTCTTATACCTTTGTCCGTTTTACATATCTATAAATATGGTTTCTGTTTAGGATATAATAACTCTATGGATAAATAAAGTTCAAAAACTATGACATATGTAGCGGTGTCCGTGTCATGTGTTGCTTGTTATTTTAATATAATTTGATTTGGCCTTAGAAAATAAATAACTACTATAAATTCGATGTTTATCTTTTTGTTTGTGAAGTTTATTTTGCAGATAAATTGTGGCTATTTAATGAATGTTTGAAGTAGTTATGTTAGAATTAATTAGTTCAAATGTGAATTTATTATTAGTTAAAGTGTTAATTTCTTTTCAGGTTTGCAGGGTTTCTATAGATGAAGTCCTGTCTCAACAGGCATACTTGCTGTTTTATGCAAAACATGGCACACCCTGGTTTTCTTCTGTTGAAACTGAAGAGAGAGATTTAAAACCAGAAGGATTTTGGTAATGCATCGATATATGCAAATGATGCTGTGCAGATGTAAAAATTGGCGGGTGCAGATGATAAGGATTCCTCAATGAGATTAGAGTTGGTGGCTTTAAGTTTCCCTTCATGTAAAAATTGTTGCATATCTCCCTTGACCTGTTGCATAAAAATGGTTTGTATCGATGAATATGTGATTCCCTTTCATATGAAAATGGTTGAAATCACAATTGTAGGATCTCTTTTGAAAATTGTGGCAAAGGTTTTAATTCTACTTTTACTATTGTGATTCTTAGAGCAAGGTATTTTTTAAGACATGAGTTTATAATCATCATAATCATATCTTATTATTTTATAAGTATTATAGTTAAAAAGAGCAAGGAATAAGTTTCCTTGTAAGCTTATCCAGTTCATGGACGGAGCTACTCATAGTATCATGTGGGCATAAGCCCCCACTAATATTCTACACACATAAATATATAATGATCTCTCTGGCAGTTAGCAGCTTCAAACTTAATTCTCAGCCAAACAAAAACAACTTGTGTCAAGTTTTTTTTTCGCGTGAGTTTCTTCCTCCCCTCAATGCTGAATTTTTTCTCTCATATATAGAATGATTTAGGTTAGGTGTGAGCGTGTGAACTTGTGAAAAATTGTGTGAGAATTGGTTAGAAAAGTGTGATGAAATGTGTGACAAAAGTTTATTGATAGTGATGTCAAACCGTGTGAATTTTTGGTGTAAGAGTCTCATGGTCATGTGTTTGTATGTATCATAATAATGTAATAAGACATTTTCATTTTTGTGAATTTTGTCTTCTTGTGCCAACTATGGACTTTTGATTAAAGAAAAATGTATGGTATGTGTGTGTATGATGGTACAGATGGTGTAATGAAATGAGATTTCTGAATGTGGTTGGTAATGTGATGAAAGTAAAAAGATATTATAAAGAAGTTTTGCAATTTTTTCTTTATGCCATTTGTTAACTTTATTTGACTTTTGAACGATGTAATAAAAAATAATGGAATAATAGAATATTTTTATAATTTTGTTTTGAAATTTGGTTAAACAAAATGCACAAGAAAAACAAAATGCTGTATTTTAATTTGGTACTAAAATATGAAAAATGAAATGGTCTTTTAAAAACAAAGTTTGAAGAATGAGAAATTATTTTAAAGTTCATGTAAAAAAAATGCAAAATGTGACAAATAATGAATCAGGCTAACTTTGACACAAAAATGCAAAATAAGATGAAATAGGAATATCCGGATAAAATTAGGGTACGATAGCTGTCATTATTTAATTATTTTTAATCCGAATATGAATGATGATAGTTTTCATATAATCATGGGGAAAGATAATAAAATACAAAAGACCCAAATTTTGTCCTTCAAATGGAGATGAAATTGAATGAAATGAGTCTTGAAAAATTACCTTATTGGGAAGTGCAAAAAACAAATCCAACTCGAAGGTTGGTACCTAGATCGACATAAATATAAAATGACCGTCTTCAACCAAAGGGTTGATACATAGACCCAAAAAAGGATAAAATGGTCGTCTTCAACCAATGAGACGATACCTAGATTGACATAATGATAAAATGGTCGTCTTCAACCAATGAGATGATACCTAGACCGACGTAATGATAAAATGGTCGTCTTCAACCAATGGGTTGATACCTAGACCGACAGAAAGATAAACAATCATCTTCGACCAATGGGTTGATACCTAGACCAACAAGATCGTCATCAACAAGAATGTCAATACCTATATCGACAACTAGATCGCCATCAACACAGGGGTTGATACCTAGATCGACAACGATATCGTCATTAACGTGAGTGTTAATACCTAGATCGACAACAAGATCGTCATTAACGCAAGCGTTGATATCTATATCGATAACAAGATCGTCATTAACATGAGTGTTGATACCTAGATCAACAACAAGATCGTCATTAACACGAGTGTTGATACCTAAATCGACAATATGATCATTATTAATATGAGTGTTGATACATCGATCGACAACAAGATCGTCATCATTTGGCCATAAATGAACCTATCACACCACACAATTCTATACCAACTTGAAATTATATGAATCGGTATAGATCGGTTATGAAATTCTGGTACTTCAGAAACAAGATGTCGAATATTGTGTTGAGACATCTGTTCTGATTAGAACACATGAACAAGATAAACATAATGTCCAAACAGAGATGAAAGTAATTGAACACACAGAATTGTTAACCCAATTTGGTTACAACAACACCTAATCTGGGGGCTACCAAGCCAGGAAGGAAAGCCACTATTAGTAGTATCAATTTAAAGTACTACTAAAGTGGGTTGCACCATTGGAGATGGTCTAAAGCACCCAAATATCACATTGAAAGCAACCAACCCACATATGCCTATTAAACACCAAACAACCTTTGCCTCATCTAAAAAAACGAACCAATGTTCCAATTTTTTTTTTTGAAAAACATGGATATTAATAAAAAAATTCAAAGTAGTCGGTATTTCTTTTTGAAAATTCCATGAATTTATTGGATGTTACTTTCCCTTCTCTTTTACTCCAAAATCTGAAACCTCCTATCGGCCGCAATGGTAAATATCGGCCGATATTGCGGGCTTTTCTGCCATAATCCGCTATAAAGGCGCCACAAAAAGGCCGGTATGGTGGGATTTTGGCTCTCCGCCATTGACCGCCATCGACAACACTTATTGCCTCCAGATTTGAACTCCAAAGTTGTGTTTATGCTGGAGGAAACTTTCGACTCATGATTTAATGTTTTATGTGAATTGTTGTCATACTAATTACTTGTGCGATTTGTAAAATTTCAGGTCAAGTAATAGTTGCAGCTTTATAAACTGCTCAAGAAGTTACAACGAGAAAACCTCCTATAAAGCAAAAGCGAGAAGAGTGACGTGCTTGGGCGTATTCACATCACTTGGTCGCAATTCAAATTTATTCTACAATAATTTACTAGATGATGTTAAGCTAGATCAAATCTTTTGATTGTGCAGAACTTTTCTAGGGTAACAATATTTCTTTTGAATTTTTTTCGTTTTCCTTGCCTTTTGTAGATTTTAATCTTAGTATTATCCATTTCCAGAGGATTGCTGGTGAGATCAAGTCTTTTTCAACTGGTTGTTGGGTGGGGCCAAAGTGTTCAAAAAGGATGGATAAATTTATTATAAGTGGCAAAGCCATCTTGGTGAAGAAATTTGAAAGAGATAAATTGCGCGCGTGTATTTGATTTCATGAAAAGTTAAATCTTACAATAGAGAGCCATTAGTATATAAGGGCAAGTGAAAATATATGGGCCATCTAACATTAAACCTATGGCCCATTGATGTAAACTAGCCCAAAGGCTTTATTGGTTTAATACCCCCCATAAGCTTGAGGATAGATGGACATGAGACCAAGCTTACGGATATGAGAGTGAAGGAGAGAAACATCCAAAGGTTTGGTAAACGAGTCTGCAAGTTGCTGAGAGGAGGAGACCGGCATGAGTTGGAAGAGGTTTTGTTGTAATTTTTCCCGGACGATGTGGCAGTCGAGTTCGATGTGTTTGGTTCTTTCATGAAAGGATGAGTTGTTGGCAATATGAATAGCAGATGCATTGTCACAGTACAATAAGGCTGGTTTTTGAAAGGGGATGTGAAGTTCGTGCAGAAGATTCGTTAACCATTGGAGTTCACAAACCGTTGACGCCATAGAACGATATTCAGCTTCAGTTGAGCTGCGGGATATGGTTGCTTGTTTCTTGGACTTCCAGGATATTAATGATTCTCCCATGTAGACGCAGAAGCCGGTGACTGACTTGCGTGTTTCAGGGCAAGTGGCCCAATCTGAGTCAGAGAATGCTTTGAGTTGGATGATAGAATTGGACGGGAAGAAGAGGCCTTGTGCTGGTGATGATTTGAGGTAGCGCAGAACACGAATGGCGGCGTTATAGTGTGTATCGGTGGGATTACTCATGTGCTGGCTCAATTGTTGAACAAAGTAAGAAATGTCAGGTCTTGTGTTCAGTAAATATATGAGTTGGCCAACAAGTCTACGAAATTTTGTTGGATCAGACATGAGGGCACCATCAGTTGTGTTGAGTCGTGTGTCTCGTGCCATGGGAGTGGAGGCTGGTTTACAACCAAGTAAACCGGTCTTGGATAGTATGTCCAGAGTATATTTGCGCTGGTTCAGATGAATTCCAGATTTGGTTCTTGCTATCTCTAATCCCAAGAAGTACTTTAATGTGCCAAGATCTTTGATATGGAAATTTTTCTGCAGGAGAAGTTTTGTGTCATTGATTATGTTGAGATTTGTTCCTGCAATGAGAAGGTCATCGACATATATTAGTATGAATGTAAAATCTGTTTTTGATTGGTGAATGAAGAGAGAATGGTCAGAAGCGCATTGTTTGAAATTGTTTGTTAAAAGAACTTTGGATAACTTTTCAAACCAAAGTTTGCTGGACTGTTTCAATCCGTAGATGGACTTCAAGAGTTTGCAAACTTGATTTGGATAGGAGGGAGTGATGCCCTTAGGGAGGGACATATAAACTTCCTCATCCAAATCTCCATGAAGAAATGCGTTATGAACATCCAATTGGTGAAGATGCATATTAAAAGAAGAAGCTAGGGCAAGGATAAGTCTTACAGTTGTTAGTTTAATAACTGGAGAATAAGTGTCAAAGAAATCAATACCTTGGACTTGTTTAAACCCTTGAGCTACCAATCGAGCTTTATGTCTTTCTAATGTACCATCAGAATGGAACTTGGTTTTATAAACCCATTTGCAGCCTATACATTTCTTACCTGGTGGGAGAGTAGTAAAAATCCATGTATTGTTATTGGTGAGGGCCTGAATTTCTGCATTCATGGCCTTGTTCCAATGATCATGCATTGTAGCTTGCTTAAAAGATACAGGATCCTCAACAGTAGATATAGCAGCTAAAAAATTGAAATAAGCAAGAGAGATATTTCTATATGAAATGTATTGAGAGATGTCATGTGTTATATTGGAATGAGCAGTGTTGCATATAAAATCGTTCAAGTATGCAGGAGCAGTTTTGGTTCTATTTGATTGGCGAATAGTTTGAGGTTCAGAAGCACTATTGTCTTGTGTTATATTGTCAGTGATGACATTATTGGGTGAGTTATTGTTAATAGGGGGAGTTTGTTGTTGTTGGCTGATGTGTGAAGGCATGGTAACCTGTGTGTTGGTGGGATTAGTTTGTATGACAGGTTGAGAAGTGTGGTGCTCATGGTCAAATAAAAAAGGATTGGTGTCATATGGGGAGGCTGTTTCAGAATGTTGATTCTGTGGGGCAGTAGGTGGTGTATAAGGAAAAAGATGCTCATAAAAAATGCAGTTTCTAGAAGTTATGACAGCTCTAGTGTTAAGATCAAAGACAACAAAACCTTTGATACCAGAAGGGAATCCTAGGAAGATGCACTTAGTGGATCGAGGGTCAAGCTTATCTCTATTCCTTGTGAGTGTAGAAACATAAGTTAGACAGCCAAAAGTCTTGAGGTTAGAAAAGGATGGAGGTGTGTTAAAGAGAAGTTTATAAGGATTTTGATGTTGAAGGGTGGGACTGCTTAGTCTATTAATTAGGTAAGTTGCATGACACAATGCATATGACCAAAAACATTTGGGTAAGTGAGCATGAAAAAGAAGTGATCTAGTAACATTCAAAAGGTGTCTGTGTTTTCTTTCTACTACAGAGTTTTGTTGAGGTGTCTCAACGCAACTTCTTTGATGGATAATACCTAAAGAGTCATAATAAGAGGGCATAATGAATTTGTAACACCCCGATATCCGCTGCACGCATCAACCGTGTCGGCCAACCGAGCATGTTACTGGCTTAATCAATAATCCCCCCTAGGTCCGTTTATCGGCTGCCCAGGAAATATTGTTTTTGCCTCCCGCAGGAATCGAACCATGTACCTAGGGGTTAAGTACATATTCATAGCAATTCCTGCTACCACTTGAGCTAGTAGCTCAATTGGTAGCAGGAATTGCTATGAATATGTACTTAACCCCTAGGTACATGGTTCGATTCCTGCGGGAGGCAAAAACAATATTTCCTGGGCAGCCGATAAACGTACCTAGGGGGGATTATTGATTAAGCCAGTAACATGCTCGGTTGGCCGACACGGTTGATGCGTGCAGCGGATATCGGGGTGTTACACTAGCTCAATTGGTAGTGGGAATGGAATGAACATGTACTTGAACCCCAGGGTACAGGGTTCGATTCCCACGGAAGGCAAAAAACTCTACTAGTGAGGGGGGTAGAGAAGATCGTGAGGTGGCAGTGCCGGGAACGCCGAAGGCTCGGGCTGTTATTATGATCAATTGGTAGCAGGAATTGCTATGAATATGTACTTATCCCCTAGGTACATGGTTCGATTCCTGCGGGAGGCAAAAACAATATTTCCTGGGCAGCCGGTAAGCGGACCTAGGGGGGATTATTGATTAAGCCAGTAACATGCTCGGTTGGCCGACACGGTTGATGCGTGCAGCGGATATCGGGGTGTTACATTAAAAAGGCGCCTTTTTATGTAACAGCCCGAGCCTTCGGCGTTCCCGGCACTGTCACCTCATGATCTTCTCTACCCCCCTCACTAGTAGAGTTTTTGCCTTTCGTGGGAATCGAACCCTGTACCCTGGGGTTCAAGTACATGTTCATTCCATTCCCACTACCACTTGAGCTACTAGCTCAATTGGTAGTGGGAATGGAATGAACATGTACTTGAACCCCAGGGTACAGGGTTCGATTCCCACGAAAGGCAAAAACTCTACTAGTGAGGGGGGTAGAGAAGATCATGAGGTGACAGTGCCGGGAACGCCGAAGGCTCGGGCTGTTACAAGCTAGTAGCTCAAGTGGTAGTGGGAATGGAATGAACATGTACTTGAACCCCAGGGTACAGGGTTCGATTCCCACGAAAGGCAAAAACTCTACTAGTGAGGGGGGTAGAGAAGATCGTGAGGTGACAGTGCCGGGAACGCCGAAGGCTCGGGCTGTTACATTAAAAAGGCGCCTTTTTAATGTAACAACCCGAGCCTTCGGCGTTCCCGGCACTGTCACCTCATGATCTTCTCTACCCCCCTCACTAGTAGAGTTTTTGCCTTTCGTGGGAATCGAACCCTGTACCCTGGGGTTCAAGTACATGTTCATTCCATTCCCACTACCAATTGAGCTACTAGCTCAAGTGGTAGTGGGAATGGAATGAACATGTACTTGAACCCCAGGGTACAGGGTTCGATTCCCACGAAAGGCAAAAACTCTACTAGTGAGGGGGGTAGAGAAGATCATGAGGTGACAGTGCCGGGAACGCCGAAGGCTCGGGCTGTTACAGAATTCAGCACCATTGTCACTCCTAAGAATCTTGATTTTACATTGAAATTGAGTTTGACAGTAAGATATGAAATTTTTAATATGCAAACGAGTTTCAGATTTGTTATGCATTAATAGAGTCCAAGTGTACCTAGAATAGTCATCAACAATGGTGAGAAAGTAATGGAAGCCATCTAATGAGGGAATATCTATGGGGCCCCATATATCCATATGTACAATATCAAAACAATTAGAAGTATTGGAATTGCTTGAAGGAAAAGAAAGTTTACATTGCTTAGCTAAATGGCATGTATTACATATATTGGTTTTGTGAAACTTAATCTCATTGAATTGTGTAGACATAGTATGTAAAACATTAGGGGAAGGATGGCCTAATCTATAATGCCATATGGAATTGTCATTGTGCTCAGTGCTGACTGTGTTAGCAGAATAGCAGATAGGAGCAGTGCATAGTGTGATAGGGGTCTTGTGAAGGATGTAAAGGTTATGGAGCAGTGTCACAGGTCCAATCGTCTCCTTGGTACACACATCCTGAATTTGGCAGGAATCATGTAAGAAAGAGACATTGAGTTTGGAATTGGTACACAGTTTTGAAATAGATATAAGGCTGAATGTAAACTTGGGAATATAAAACACATTGTGTAATGTAAAATTGGGAGTAAAGTTAATTGTACCACAGAATTGAGCAGAAACATAAGAGCCATTGGGTAAGTTAATATGCATAGGTTTTATAGGATGAATGTCAGAAAAAGTATGAATATATGGGCATACATGATGAGAAGCGCCAGAATCAAGTATCCAGATAGAGGAATTATTGAGCATACTACCTGTTGGAACTATACCTGAGATTATGGCTTTCTCTTCTTTAGGAGGTTGATTGTCTTTGCGAGATTGTTGTAGAAGGAGAACAAGATGTTGGTAATCTTCTTTGGAGATTCCTATATCCTTGTTGTTAGTGTTGGATTTTGTTGGTTGTGAAGGCTTGCTATCAGAGGTGGATTTGTTGGAGTTGTTGCTTCTATATCCAGGTGGGAAACCATGTTTGAAATAGCAAGTGTCGATTGTGTGGTTGGTTTTGTGGCAATTGGTGCAAAACATGTTGGATTTGGATGTGCCTTTGCCTTTGGCTCGAGAATTATTGGATTGAGATGCTGCAGCTGATAAAATTGTAGAAGCAGGGGCAGAGGGATTGCAGATTTCTTGGCACGACTGATGCTGGGAAGAGGATCGAGCAACAATATTTGCATGCGAATGTTCTGATAGGAATCGTTGAGGCCTTTTAGGAAACAGGTGACATACTCCATATGCTTGTAGTTGCGAACGGCTTTAGCTAGGTCACAGGTACAAGGTGTGATGCAAGAACATGATGGAGTAGGTCTTAAATCTTCGAGTTCGTCCCAAAGGATTTTCATGGCGGTGAAGTATGCAGATAAAGAACGGTCGCCTTGTTGTATTGAATGCAATTCACGAAGAAGATCATAGAAGCGAAAGTGGTTACCTTTTGTAAATCTTTCGCGCAGATCTTCCCAAAGATCAAAGGCAGAATCGAAGCAGATGGTGCTTTGTGCGATATGAGGTGAAAGTGTGCGATTGATCCAAGAAAGAACCATACTGTTCGCACGTTCCCAATGTTCATAGTTTTGATCGGAGAAAGGGGGTTTCTTGAGTTTTCCATTGATGAAGCCGAGTTTGTTCTTGGATGTGAGAGCTCGTCGCATAGACTTGCTCCAATTGTGGTAATTATTATCATCAAGGGATGGAGAGACTAGAGTGGCGCCGGGGTTTTCACCGGGGTGTATGTAGAAAGGGTTGCTGGGGTTGATGTTTAGGTCATGATCAATGCGTTTGGGGCTTGTTTTAGGGTTGGTTTTGGGTGTTGATTCTTCATCGGAAGACATTATTTTGTGAAGGAAAGATCAATGGAAGAACAAAGGTAAAGAAGGAAGATGCAGGGGAAGGGTTTGGCGGAAGGTTGAAGGAGAAGATAGGGTTTGATCTACTGATACCATATTACAAGTGGCAAAGCCATCTTGGTGAAGAAATTTGAAAGAGATAAATTGCGCGCGTGTATTTGATTTCATGAAAAGTTAAATCTTACAATAGAGAGCCATTAGTATATAAGGGCAAGTGAAAATATATGGGCCATCTAACATTAAACCTATGGCCCATTGATGTAAACTAGCCCAAAGGCTTTATTGGTTTAATAAAATTTGTGTTTTATCTACTAAGAGCACAGGAAAAAAAGACTGGTTGACGTTGGAATGATATAAGATGTAATGGATGAATTAGATAAAGCAAAACATGGTGTTTTGATTGGCTCAACGATGATGGAATGTAGGTAATCCCTTTATTGAAATTTTAGATACTGTGTATGAAGCATTGACAGACAACGGATACAAAAGACACGTTGGTTGACAATAGTTTAAGAAAATAAAGTGTCCATGTCTGATATGGCTTTAATTTAAAGTGTCGGTACCATATTAGAGTTGCTAGAGATGTAGTTTGAGGCAATTCATGAATGCTCTAAGATAGAAAACTATGAACTGAATGCTAAATCTCAGCTATCTTTTCCCAGAACTGCATTTGTCAGCTATACTTTCTGGGAAAAGTACAGGAATGAGCTGGCAACTACTTCATGACTGTGACAAATGCAGTTCTGGGAAAAGATAGCTGGCCCTACACATACTTTCTCTAAACCTGTATAGTGCAACGTTATTTTCTTAAAATTCTGAAGAGAGAACTTTTTGAAATGTGGACTATGTTATTCTTTTTATCCTTTTATTCAATATTTTCCATTATATAGCCAAATATTAGAGATAAGGAGATCTTAGCCTAGTGTATCTAGTGTTACTGACAGCTGTCAGTTGTATTATCTGCTATAGCAGGTCAAGCTGGTTGTTATAAATATAACCAGTTAGGAACTGTTGTAACCAACTTTTCCAATCAATACAATCAATTACAATTGAATATGGAAAGAGCAAATTCATCTTCTATTATGGTATCCGATTTCTGACCGATCCTCGGCCATGGGAACTCAGTCGCCAACCGCTTCCGCCTCTGTAACAGCTTCTCCGACGCTGATGATGACGTCCGGCAATGACAAACTTCATTGTTAAAATTTCTCGCTCAAGATCGCTCAAAAGCTTGATGAGAAGAACTTTCATCTATGGCGGCAACAGGTAGAACCATACATCAACACGTACAATCTTACTGAATTCGTCGTGTGCACTCACATTCCACCTCAATTCCTTAACGACGTCGCTCGAAGATCTCGATCTGTTAATCCTGCGTATTGGGTCTGGTTGCAGAAGGATCAACTTCTAATCTTGTGGCTACAACTATGGGACAAGTTATTCAATTAATTTAAAAAACCTCACGCTCGTGCTCGTCAATTTCGTGTTGAACTCCGAGCTATGGATCTTAATAATTTGTTAGTTCAGGATTATCTTCACATTCCTTCGTCATATCACTTTCATTAATTATGCACCTATAGTATCAGTAATTGAAAGCAAGTTCAGTTTAATGGATCTTGATGAAGTTGAGTTGAAAGTAATTGAATAACCTATTTATATAAGACTAGATAAAATTTTAAATAGGATGATCTAAGTACTCTAGATAAAACTTATAGATTAGTAGTAATATTTTTACATCGGTTTAATCAAATAAAAATTTAAAATAAATAATTTAAAACTTTTCCGAATCAAATTAAAAGGACAAAAAAAGTAATACTGCGTGAAATCAAATTTTCAAAATGCTGTCATTTTTAACTTTAAAAGAAAATATTTTCTCTTTAATAACACATTTGAAAGAAAATATTACTTTGGAAAAAAAAAAGAACATTACACACATTTTTCAATTGTACCCTGATTCTTTGCTGACAGAATTATGTAATTTAAAGATTTTCTTAGATACATGCTATCATAAAGCTGCTAGTTACCCTAAAAACATAAACAATCATTAAAAAGAAAAGGCCATCACTTTTTTTATTTTATAATTTGTGATATCATGATAGGTTTTAGCTAGGAGCATCTATATGCCTGCTTGAAATTTGTTTCTAGCTCAGTTTCAAGCATAAAACGTAATAAAAACATAAATGATGGCAACATTTTTCAATTTCCAAGAGAAATACAGAAACAAAAAATAAAATTATAAGAAAGGAATATAAATTAGGAAATAAATGTCTTTTTCCCATTTTGAGTAAAATGGTCCCATTCTTAGCTACTATAAATGTACCTTTTTTTTTCATTTGTCTGAAATCTTTTTCTGCAACACCAGATGGTCTTTTGTTCAATTGAATTCTAATTCTCACTTATATTGATAGAGCTATTCTCGAGATCGATACTTGGATAATCTCCACTTTAATAACTTCATCCATAGAAAGTAGTAAACTGATTCTAAACAATTCTATCACTTCTATTACAAGAGACACTTCTATCACCCATCAACTGATTCTAAACATTTCTAGATAAAAAATTTAGAATAGGATGATATAAGCACTCTAGATAATAGCACATTTGAAGAAAATGCTATTTTCGCACTTTACACATATTTTTTTATTAGTAGTTGGTTTTTCCATTAATAATTACTGCTACTCTTCTTCCTAGTTTTTCCAACTTTGATCAAGTATTGCTTTTCATTTTTGTATTGTTCCTTACTATTTTCCCGCTTTATTTCCATTCTGCCAAACCTAAATTTGCCTTCATTTTTTGCTAATGGAATGATTTAATTTCTTGATTTTCTGAGATTATTGCTATCATAAAAATGCTAGTTACCGGTAAAACATAAAAAATTACTTCTATCACCCCTCAACTGGTTCTAAACACTTCTATTACTTCAATTACAAGAGACACTTCAGTCACTCCTCAACTGATTCTAAACACTTTTATCATAAACAAACTATTCTAAACACTTCTATCACTTATATTTATATATTTTAGTTATATTTGTTTGGATTCAATCTGCCAAACTCATTTATTGTACCTTCAAAGTTAGAATTTTGTTTTCTCTGTATTCACAACTCACTCTTTTTCTTTACAGCCAAGTATTTGTTTAAAGATTACTTGAAAGTTGGTTGATATTTTGAAAGTTTTATTTTAAATGAATTAATTTTGGAAAAGGATGTTTAAAAATATTTATATTTAAACATCATATTTAATAAATTTTAAAATAAAAGAATAATTTCAAAATATATCAACAGAAATGTGACTTTTTTTATATTTAAACATAATATTTAGCAAGTTTGGTTTAATGGATCTTGATGAAGTTGAGTTGAGAGTAATTGAATAACCTATTTATGTAAGACTAGATAAAATTTTGAATAGAATGATCTAAGTACTGTAGATAAAAATCATAGAGTAGTAGTAATATTTTTACATCGGTTTAATCAAATAGAAATTTAAAATAAATAATTTAGAACTTTTCCGATTCAAATTAAAAGGACAAAAAAAAAGTAATACTGCGTGAAATCAATTTTTCAAAATGCTGTCATTTTATACTTTAAAAGAAAATATTTTTCTTTAATAACACATTTGAAAGAAAATATTACTTTGGCAAAAAAAAGAACATTACACACATTTTTCAACTGTACCCTCATTCTTTGCTGACATAATTATGTAATTTAAAGATTTTCTTAGATACATGCCATCATAAAGCTGCTAGTTACCA
Organism: Vicia villosa; assembly: GCF_029867415.1. Lineage (NCBI taxonomy): Eukaryota > Viridiplantae > Streptophyta > Magnoliopsida > Fabales > Fabaceae > Vicia > Vicia villosa. Next base: position 251,136,562 of record NC_081180.1, read on the forward strand.
TAAAAAACATAAAAAATCATTAAAAAGAAAAGGCCACTTTTTTTATAATTTGTGATATCATGATAGGTTTTACCCAAGAGCATCTATAGGCCTGCTAGAAATTTGTTCATGGCTCAGTTTCAAGCATAAAACGTAATAAAAACATAAATGATGGCAACATTTTTCATTTTCCAAGAGAAATCCAGAAACAAAAAATAAAATTATAAGAAAGGAATAGAAATTAAGAAATAAATGTCTTTTTCCCATTTTGAGTATAGTGGTCCCATTCTTAGCTACTATAAATGTACCTTTTTTTTTTTGCATTTGTGTGAAATCTTTTTCTGCAACACCAGATGGTCTTTTGTTCAATTGAATTCTAATTCTCACTTATACTGTTAGAGCTATTCTCGAGATCGATACTTGGATAATCTCCACTTTAATAACTTCATCCATAGAAAGTAGTAAACTGATTCTAAACAATTCTATCACTTCTATTACAAGAGACACTTCTATCACCCATCAAATGATTCTAAACATTTCTAGATAAAAAATTTAGAATAGGATGATATAAGCACTCTAGATAATAGCACATTTGAAGAAAATGCTGTTTTCGCACTTTACACATATTTTTTTTATTAGTAGTTGATTTTTCCATTAATAATTACTGCTACTCTTCTTCCTAGTTTTTCCAACTTTGATCAAGTATTGCTTTTCATTTTTGTATTGTTCCTTACTATTTTCCCGCTTAATTTCCATTCTGCCAAACCTAAATTTGCCTTCATTTTTTGCTGATGGAATGATTTAATTTCTTGATTTTCTGAGATTATTGTTATCATAAAAATGCTAGTTACCGATAAAACATAAAAAATTACTTCTATCACCCCTCAACTGGTTCTAAACACTTCTATTACTTCAATTACAAGAGACACTTCAGTCACTCCTCAACTGATTCTAAACACTTTTATCATAAACAAACTATTCTAAACACTTCTATCACTTATATTTAAATATTTTAGTATATTTGTTTGGATTCAATCTGCCTAACTCATTCATTGTACCTTCAAAGTTAGAATTTTGTTTTCTCTGTATTCACAACTCACTCTTTTTCTTTACAGCCAAGTATTTGGTTAAAGATTACTTGAAAGTTGGTTGATATTTTGAAAGTTTTATTTTAAATGAATTAATTTTGGAAAAAGATGTTTAGAAATATTTATATTTAAACATCATATTTAATAATTTTTTAAAAAAAGAATAATTTGAAAATATATCAACAGAAATGTGACTTTTTTATATTTAAACATAATATTTAGCAAGTTTGGTTTAATGGATCTTGATGAAGTTGAGTTGAGAGTAATTGAATAACATATTTATGTAAGACTAGATAAAATTTTGAATAGAATGATCTAAGTAATGTAGATAAAAATCATAGAGTAGTAGTAATATTTTTACATCGGTTTAATCAAATAGAAATTTAAAATAAATAATTTAGAACTTTTCCGATTCAAATTAAAAGGACAAAAAAAAGTAATACTGCGTGAAATCAATTTTTCAAAATGCTGTCATTTTAAACTTTAAAAGAAAAGATTTTTCTTTAATAACACATTTGAAAGAAAATATTACTTTGGCAAAAAAAAGAACATTATACACATCTTTCAACTGTACCCTCATTCTTTGCTGACAGAATAATGTAATTTAAAGATTTTCTTAGATACATGCTATCATAAAGCTTCTAGTTACCGTAAAAACATAATAAATCATTAAAAAGAAAAGGCCACTTTTTTTTATAATTTGTGATATCATGATAGGTTTTAGCCAAGAGCATCTATAGGCCTGCTTGAAATTTGTTCATGGCTCAGTTTGAAGCATAAAACATAATAAAAACATAAATGATGGCAACATTTTTCAATTTCCAAGAGAAATACAGAAAGAAAAACTAAAATTATAGGAAAGGAATATAAATTCAGAAATAAATGTCTTTTTTCCCATTTTGAGTATAGTGGTCCCATTCTTAGCTACTTACCTTTTTTTTTTACATTCGTGTGAAATCTTTTTCTGCAACACCACATGTTCTTTTGTTCAATTGAATTCTAATTCTCACTTATACTGTTAGAGCTATTCTCGAGATCGATACTTGGATAATATCCACTTTAATAACCTCATCCATAGTAAATAGTAGACTGATTCTAAACAATTCTATCACTTCTATTACAAAAGACACTTCTATCACCCATCAACTGATTCTAAACACTTCTAGATAAAAAATTTAGAATAGGATGATATAAGCACTCTAGATAATAACACATTTGAAGAAAATGTTGTTTTCGCACCTTACACATATTTTTTTTTATTAGTAGTTGGTTCTTCCATTAATAATTACTGCTACTCTTCTTCCCAGTTTTTCCAACTTTGATCAAGTATTGCTTTTCATTTTTGTATTGTTCCTTACTATTTTACCGCTTTATTTCCATTCAGCCAAACCTAAATTTGCCTTCATTTTTTGCTGATGGAATGATTTAATTTCAAGATTTTCTGAGATTATTGCTATCATAAAAATGCTAGTTACCGATAAAACATAAAAAATTACTTCTATCACCCCTCATCTGGTTCTAAACACTTCTATTACTTCAATTACAAGAGACACTTCAGTCACTCCTCAACTGATTCTAAACACTTTTATCATAAACAAACTATTCTAAACACTTCTATCACTTATATTTATATATATTTTAGTTATATTTGTTTGGATTCAATCTGCCAAACTCATTTATTGTACCTTCAAAGTTAGAATTTTGTTTTCTCTGTATTCACAACTCACTCTTTTTCTTTACAGCCAAGTATTTGGTTAAAGATTACTTGAAAGTTGGTTAATATATTGAAAGTTTTTAAATGAATTAATTTTGGAAAAAGATGTTTAAAAATATTTATATTTAAACATCATATTTAATAATTTTTAAAATAAAAGAATAATTTGAAAATATATCAACAGAAATGTGACTTTTTTATATTTAAACATAATATTTAGCAAGTTTGGTTTAATGGATCTTGATGAAGTTGAGTTGAGAGTAATTGAATAACCTATTTATGTAAGACTAGATAAAATTTTGAATAGAATGATCTAAGTACTGTAGATAAAAATCATAGAGTAGTAGTAATATTTTTACATCGGTTTAATCAAATAGAAATTTAAAATAAATAATTTAGAACTTTTCCGATTCAAATTAAAAGGACAAAAAAAAAGTAATACTGCGTGAAATCAATTTTTCAAAATGCTGTCATTTTATACTTTAAAAGAAAATATTTTTCTTTAATAACACATTTGAAAGAAAATATTACTTTGGCAAAAAAAAGAACATTACACACATTTTTCAACTGTACCCTCATTCTTTGCTGACATAATTATGTAATTTAAAGATTTTCTTAGATACATGCCATCATAAAGCTGCTAGTTACCATAAAAAACATAAAAAATCATTAAAAAGAAAAGGCCACTTTTTTTATAATTTGTGATATCATGATAGGTTTTACCCAAGAGCATCTATAGGCCTGCTAGAAATTTGTTCATGGCTCAGTTTCAAGCATAAAACGTAATAAAAACATAAATGATGGCAACATTTTTCATTTTCCAAGAGAAATCCAGAAACAAAAAATAAAATTATAAGAAAGGAATAGAAATTAAGAAATAAATGTCTTTTTCCCATTTTGAGTATAGTGGTCCCATTCTTAGCTACTATAAATGTACCTTTTTTTTTTGCATTTGTGTGAAATCTTTTTCTGCAACACCAGATGGTCTTTTGTTCAATTGAATTCTAATTCTCACTTATACTGTTAGAGCTATTCTCGAGATCGATACTTGGATAATCTCCACTTTAATAACTTCATCCATAGAAAGTAGTAAACTGATTCTAAACAATTCTATCACTTCTATTACAAGAGACACTTCTATCACCCATCAAATGATTCTAAACATTTCTAGATAAAAAATTTAGAATAGGATGATATAAGCACTCTAGATAATAGCACATTTGAAGAAAATGCTGTTTTCGCACTTTACACATATTTTTTTTATTAGTAGTTGATTTTTCCATTAATAATTACTGCTACTCTTCTTCCTAGTTTTTCCAACTTTGATCAAGTATTGCTTTTCATTTTTGTATTGTTCCTTACTATTTTCCCGCTTAATTTCCATTCTGCCAAACCTAAATTTGCCTTCATTTTTTGCTGATGGAATGATTTAATTTCTTGATTTTCTGAGATTATTGTTATCATAAAAATGCTAGTTACCGATAAAACATAAAAAATTACTTCTATCACCCCTCAACTGGTTCTAAACACTTCTATTACTTCAATTACAAGAGACACTTCAGTCACTCCTCAACTGATTCTAAACACTTTTATCATAAACAAACTATTCTAAACACTTCTATCACTTATATTTAAATATTTTAGTATATTTGTTTGGATTCAATCTGCCTAACTCATTCATTGTACCTTCAAAGTTAGAATTTTGTTTTCTCTGTATTCACAACTCACTCTTTTTCTTTACAGCCAAGTATTTGGTTAAAGATTACTTGAAAGTTGGTTGATATTTTGAAAGTTTTATTTTAAATGAATTAATTTTGGAAAAAGATGTTTAGAAATATTTATATTTAAACATCATATTTAATAATTTTTTAAAAAAAGAATAATTTGAAAATATATCAACAGAAATGTGACTTTTTTATATTTAAACATAATATTTAGCAAGTTTGGTTTAATGGATCTTGATGAAGTTGAGTTGAGAGTAATTGAATAACATATTTATGTAAGACTAGATAAAATTTTGAATAGAATGATCTAAGTAATGTAGATAAAAATCATAGAGTAGTAGTAATATTTTTACATCGGTTTAATCAAATAGAAATTTAAAATAAATAATTTAGAACTTTTCCGATTCAAATTAAAAGGACAAAAAAAAGTAATACTGCGTGAAATCAATTTTTCAAAATGCTGTCATTTTAAACTTTAAAAGAAAAGATTTTTCTTTAATAACACATTTGAAAGAAAATATTACTTTGGCAAAAAAAAGAACATTATACACATCTTTCAACTGTACCCTCATTCTTTGCTGACAGAATAATGTAATTTAAAGATTTTCTTAGATACATGCTATCATAAAGCTTCTAGTTACCGTAAAAACATAATAAATCATTAAAAAGAAAAGGCCACTTTTTTTTATAATTTGTGATATCATGATAGGTTTTAGCCAAGAGCATCTATAGGCCTGCTTGAAATTTGTTCATGGCTCAGTTTGAAGCATAAAACATAATAAAAACATAAATGATGGCAACATTTTTCAATTTCCAAGAGAAATACAGAAAGAAAAACTAAAATTATAGGAAAGGAATATAAATTCAGAAATAAATGTCTTTTTTCCCATTTTGAGTATAGTGGTCCCATTCTTAGCTACTTACCTTTTTTTTTACATTCGTGTGAAATCTTTTTCTGCAACACCACATGTTCTTTTGTTCAATTGAATTCTAATTCTCACTTATACTGTTAGAGCTATTCTCGAGATCGATACTTGGATAATATCCACTTTAATAACCTCATCCATAGTAAATAGTAGACTGATTCTAAACAATTCTATCACTTCTATTACAAAAGACACTTCTATCACCCATCAACTGATTCTAAACACTTCTAGATAAAAAATTTAGAATAGGATGATATAAGCACTCTAGATAATAACACATTTGAAGAAAATGTTGTTTTCGCACCTTACACATATTTTTTTTTATTAGTAGTTGGTTCTTCCATTAATAATTACTGCTACTCTTCTTCCCAGTTTTTCCAACTTTGATCAAGTATTGCTTTTCATTTTTGTATTGTTCCTTACTATTTTACCGCTTTATTTCCATTCAGCCAAACCTAAATTTGCCTTCATTTTTTGCTGATGGAATGATTTAATTTCAAGATTTTCTGAGATTATTGCTATCATAAAAATGCTAGTTACCGATAAAACATAAAAAATTACTTCTATCACCCCTCATCTGGTTCTAAACACTTCTATTACTTCAATTACAAGAGACACTTCAGTCACTCCTCAACTGATTCTAAACACTTTTATCATAAACAAACTATTCTAAACACTTCTATCACTTATATTTATATATATTTTAGTTATATTTGTTTGGATTCAATCTGCCAAACTCATTTATTGTACCTTCAAAGTTAGAATTTTGTTTTCTCTGTATTCACAACTCACTCTTTTTCTTTACAGCCAAGTATTTGGTTAAAGATTACTTGAAAGTTGGTTAATATATTGAAAGTTTTTAAATGAATTAATTTTGGAAAAAGATGTTTAAAAATATTTATATTTAAACATCATATTTAATAATTTTTAAAATAAAAGAATAATTTGAAAATATATCAACAGAAATGTGACTTTTTTATATTTAAACATAATATTTAGCAAGTTTGGTTTAATGGATCTTGATGAAGTTGAGTTGAGAGTAATTGAATAACCTATTTATGTAAGACTAGATAAAATTTTGAATAGAATGATCTAAGTACTGTAGATAAAAATCATAGAGTAGTAGTAATATTTTTACATCGGTTTAATCAAATAGAAATTTAAAATAAATAATTTAGAACTTTTCCGATTCAAATTAAAAGGACAAAAAAAAGTAATACTGCGTGAAATCAATTTTTCAAAATGCTGTCATTTTAAACTTTAAAAGAAAAGATTTTTCTTTAATAACACATTTGAAAGATAAATATTACTTTGGCAAAAAAAAGAACATTATACACATCTTTCAACTGTACCCTCATTCTTTGCTGATAGAATTTTAAAGATTTTCTTAGATACATGCTATCATAAAGCTGCTAGTTACCCTAAAAACATAAACAATCATTAAAAAGAAAAGGCCATTTTTTTTTATAATTTGTGATATCATGATAGGTTTTAGCTAGGAGCATCTATATGCCTGCTTGAAATTTGTTCCTAGCTCAGTTTCAAGCATAAAACGTAATAAAAACATAAATGATGGCCACATTTTTCAATTTCCAAGATAAATACAGAAACAAAAAATAAAATTATAGGAAAGGAATATAAATTTAGAAATAAATGTCTTTTTCCTATTTTGAGTAAAATGGTCCCATTCTTAGCTACTATAAATGTACCTTTTTTTGCATTTGTGTGAAATCTTTTTCTGCAACACCAGATGATCTTTTGTTCAATTGAATTCTAATTCTCACTTATACTGTTAGAGCTATTCTCGAGATCGATACTTGGATAATCTCCACTTTAATAACTTCATCCATAGAAAGTAGTAAACTGATTCTAAACCAATTCTATCACTTCTATTACAAGAGACACTTCTATCACCCATCAACTGATTCTAAACATTTCTAGATAAAAAATTTAGAATAGGATGATATAAGCACTCTATATATATAGTGTACGTGCGCGTAAATATAAAATTTATTTGTTGGTGTTCTTTGATCAATTTAACATAAATACTCTATAATAAAAGAAAAAAAACAAAAGGAAAGAAATAGACATACCATTGAACGTATAGACGGCCATAGTACTATCTCATATGTCCTTTAGAATTATGTAATTTAAAGATTTTCTTAGATACATGCTATCATAAAGCTGCTAGTTACCGTAAAAAACATAAAAAATCATTAAAAAGAAAAGGCCACTTTTTTTCAACTGTACCCTCATTCTTTGCTGACAGAATTATGTAATTTAAAGATTTTCTTAGATACATGCTATCATAAAGCTGCTAGTTACCCTAAAAACATAAACAATCATTAAAAAGAAAAGACCATCACTTTTTTTTTATAATTTGTGATATCATGATAGGTTTTAGCCAAGAGCATCTATAGACCTGCTTGAAATTTGTTCCTAGCTCAGTTTCAAGCATAAAACGTAATAAAAACATAAATGATGGCAACATTTTTCAATTTCCAAGATAAATACAGAAACAAAAAATAAAATTATAAGAAAGGAATATAAATTTAGAAATAGATGTCTTTTTCCCATTTTGAGTAAAATGGTCCATTCTTAGCTACTATAAATGTACCTTTTTTTGCATTTATGTGAAATCTTTTTCTGCAACACCAGATGGTCTTTTGTTCAATTGAATTCTAATTCTCACTTATACTGTTAGAGCTATTCTCGAGATCGATACTTGGATAATCTCTACTTTAATAACTTCATCCATAGAAAGTAGTAAACTGATTCTAAACAATTCTATCACTTCTATTACAAGAGACACTTCTATCACCCATCAACTGATTCTAAACATTTCTAGATAAAAAATTTAGAATAGGATGATATAAGCACTCTAGATAATAGCACATTGGAAGAAAATGCTGTTTTCGCACTTTACACATATTTTTTATTAGTAGTTGGTTTTTCCATTAATAATTACTGCTACTCTTCTTCCTAGTTTTTCCAACTTTGATCAAGTATTGCTTTTCATTTTTGTATTGTTCCTTACTATTTTCCCGTTTTATTTCCATTCTGCCAAACCTAAATTTGCCTTCATTTTTTGCTGATGGAATGATTTAATTTCTTGATTTTCTGAGATTATTGCTATCATAAAAATGCTAGTTACCGATAAAACATAAAAAATTACTTCTATCACCCCTCAAGTGGTTCTAAACACTTCTATTACTTCAATTACAAGAGACACTTCAGTCACTCCTCAACTGATTCTAAACACTTTTATCATAAACAAACTATTCTAAACACTTCTATCACTTATATTTGTTTGGATTCAATCTGCCAAACTCATTTATTGTACCTTCAAAGTTAGAATTTTGTTTTCTCTGTATTCACAACTCACTCTTTTTCTTTACAGCCAAGTATTTGGTTAAAGATTACTTGAAAGTTGGTTGATATTTTGAAAGTTTTATTTTAAATGAATTAATTTTGGAAAAAGATGTTTAAAAATATTTATATTTAAACATCATATTTAATAATTTTTAAAATAAAAGAATAATTTGAAAATATATCAATAGAAATGTGACTTTTTTATATTTAAACATAATATTTAGCAAGTTTGGTTTAATGGATCTTGATGAAGTTGAGTTGAGAGTAATTGAATAACCTATTTATGTAAGACTAGATAGAATTTTGAATAGAATGATCTAAGTACTGTAGATAAAAATCATAGAGTAGTAGTAATATTTTTACATCGGTTTAATCAAATAGAAATTTAAAATAAATAATTTAGAACTTTTCCGATTCAAATTAAAAGGACATAAAAAAGTAATACAGCGTGAAATCAATTTTTCAAAATGCTGTCATTTTAAACTTTAAAAGAAAAGATTTTTCTTTAATAACACATTTGAAAGAAAATATTACTTTGGCAAAAAAAAGAACATTACACACATTTTTCAACTGTACCCTCATTCTTTGCTGACAGAATAATATAATTTAAAGATTTTCTTAGATACATGCTATCATAAAGCTGCTAGTTACCCTAAAAACATAAACAATCATTAAAAAGAAAAGGCCATTTTTTTTTATAATTTGTGATATCATGATAGGTTTTAGCTAGGAGCATCTATATGCCTGCTTGAAATTTGTTCCTAGCTCAGTTTCAAGCATAAAACGTAATAAAAACATAAATGATGGCCACATTTTTCAATTTCCAAGATAAATACAGAAACAAAAAATAAAATTATAGGAAAGGAATATAAATTTAGAAATAAATGTCTTTTTCCCATTTTGAGTAAAATGGTCCCATTCTTAGCTACTATAAATGTACCTTTTTTTGCATTTGTGTGAAATCTTTTTCTGCAACACCAGATGATCTTTTGTTCAATTGAATTCTAATTCTTACTTATACTGTTAGAGCTATTCTCGAGATCGATACTTGGATAATCTCCACTTTAATAACTTCATCCATAGAAAGTAGTAAACTGATTCTAAACAATTCTATCACTTCTATTACAAGAGACACTTCTATCACCCATCAACTGATTCTAAACATTTCTAGATAAAAAATTTAGAATAGGATGGTATAAGCACTCTAGATAATAGCACATTGGAAGAAAATGCTGTTTTCGCACTTTACACATATTTTTTATTAGTAGTTGGTTTTTCCATTAATAATTACTGCTACTCTTCTTCCTAGTTTTTCCAACTTTGATCAAGTATTGCTTTTCATATTTTTGTATTGTTCCTTACTATTTTCCCGCTTTATTTCCATTCTGCCAAACCTAAATTTGCCTTCATTTTTTGCTGATGGAATGATTTAATTTCTTGATTTTCTGAGATTATTGCTATCATAAAAATGCTAGTTACCGATAAAACATAAAAAATTACTTCTATCACCCCTCAAGTGGTTCTAAACACTTCTATTACTTCAATTACAAGAGACACTTCAGTCACTCCTCAACTGATTCTAAACACTTTAATCATAAACAAACTATTCTAAACACTTCTATCACTTATATTTTTATATTTTAGTTATATTTGTTTGGATTCAATCTGCCAAACTCATTTATTGTACCTTCAAAGTTAGAATTTTGTTTTCTCTGTATTCACAACTCACTCTTTTTCTTTACAGCCAAGTATTTGGTTAAAGATTACTTGAAAGTTGGTTGATATTTTGAAAGTTTTATTTTAAATGAATTAATTTTGGAAAAAGATGTTTAAAAATATTTATATTTAAACATCATATTTAATAATTTTTAAAATAAAAGAATAATTTGAAAATATATCAATAGAAATGTGACTTTTTTATATTTAAACATAATATTTAGCAAGTTTGGTTTAATGGATCTTGATGAAGTTGAGTTGAGAGTAATTGAATAACCTATTTATGTAAGACTAGATAGAATTTTGAATAGAATGATCTAAGTACTGTAGATAAAAATCATAGAGTAGTAGTAATATTTTTACATCGGTTTAATCAAATAGAAATTTAAAATAAATAATTTAGAACTTTTCCGATTCAAATTAAAAGGACATAAAAAAGTAATACAGCGTGAAATCAATTTTTCAAAATGCTGTCATTTTAAACTTTAAAAGAAAAGATTTTTCTTTAATAACACATTTGAAAGAAAATATTACTTTGGCAAAAAAAAGAACATTACACACATTTTTCAACTGTACCCTCATTCTTTGCTGACAGAATAATATAATTTAAAGATTTTCTTAGATACATGCTATCATAAAGCTGCTAGTTACCCTAAAAACATAAACAATCATTAAAAAGAAAAGGCCATTTTTTTTTATAATTTGTGATATCATGATAGGTTTTAGCTAGGAGCATCTATATGCCTGCTTGAAATTTGTTCCTAGCTCAGTTTCAAGCATAAAACGTAATAAAAACATAAATGATGGCCACATTTTTCAATTTCCAAGATAAATACAGAAACAAAAAATAAAATTATAGGAAAGGAATATAAATTTAGAAATAAATGTCTTTTTCCCATTTTGAGTAAAATGGTCCCATTCTTAGCTACTATAAATGTACCTTTTTTTGCATTTGTGTGAAATCTTTTTCTGCAACACCAGATGATCTTTTGTTCAATTGAATTCTAATTCTTACTTATACTGTTAGAGCTATTCTCGAGATCGATACTTGGATAATCTCCACTTTAATAACTTCATCCATAGAAAGTAGTAAACTGATTCTAAACAATTCTATCACTTCTATTACAAGAGACACTTCTATCACCCATCAACTGATTCTAAACATTTCTAGATAAAAAATTTAGAATAGGATGGTATAAGCACTCTAGATAATAGCACATTGGAAGAAAATGCTGTTTTCGCACTTTACACATATTTTTTATTAGTAGTTGGTTTTTCCATTAATAATTACTGCTACTCTTCTTCCTAGTTTTTCCAACTTTGATCAAGTATTGCTTTTCATATTTTTGTATTGTTCCTTACTATTTTCCCGCTTTATTTCCATTCTGCCAAACCTAAATTTGCCTTCATTTTTTGCTGATGGAATGATTTAATTTCTTGATTTTCTGAGATTATTGCTATCATAAAAATGCTAGTTACCGATAAAACATAAAAAATTACTTCTATCACCCCTCAAGTGGTTCTAAACACTTCTATTACTTCAATTACAAGAGACACTTCAGTCACTCCTCAACTGATTCTAAACACTTTAATCATAAACAAACTATTCTAAACACTTCTATCACTTATATTTTTATATTTTAGTTATATTTGTTTGGATTCAATCTGCCAAACTCATTTATTGTACCTTCAAAGTTAGAATTTTGTTTTCTCTGTATTCACAACTCACTCTTTTTCTTTACAGCCAAGTATTTGGTTAAAGATTACTTGAAAGTTGGTTGATATTTTGAAAGTTTTATTTTAAATGAATTAATTTTGGAAAAAGATGTTTAAAAATATTTATATTTAAACATCATATTTAATAATTTTTAAAATAAAAGAATAATTTGAAAATATATCAATAGAAATGTGACTTTTTTATATTTAAACATAATATTTAGCAAGTTTGGTTTAATGGATCTTGATGAAGTTGAGTTGAGAGTAATTGAATAACCTATTTATGTAAGACTAGATAAAATTTTGAATAGAATGATCTAAGTACTGTAGATAAAAATCATAGAGTAGTAGTAATATTTTTACATCGGTTTAATCAAATAGAAATTTAAAATAAATAATTTAGAACTTTTCGGATTCAAATTAAAAGGACAAAAAAAGTAATACAGCGTGAAATCAATTTTTCAAAATGCTGTCGTTTTAAACTTTAAAAGAAAAGATTTTTCTTTAATAACACATTTGAAAGAAAATATTACTTTGGCAAAAAAAAGAACATTACACACATTTTTCAACTGTACCCTCATTCTTTGCTGACAGAATAATGTAATTTAAAGATTTTCTTAGATACATGCTATCATAAAGCTGCTAGTTACCCTAAAAACATAAACAATCATTAAAAAGAAAAGGCCATCACTTTTTTTTTTTTTTATAATTTGTGATATCATGATAGGTTTTAGCTAGGAGCATCTATATGCCTGCTTGAAATTTGTTCCTAGCTCAGTTTCAAGCATAAAACGTAATAAAAACATAAATGATGGCAACATTTTTCAATTTCCAAGATAAATACAGAAACAAAAAATAAAATTATAAGAAAGGAATATAAATTTAGAAATAAATGTCTTTTTCCCATTTTGAGTAAAATGGTCCCATTCTTAGCTACTATAAATGTACCTTTTTTTTGCATTTGTGTGAAATCTTTTTCTGCAACACCAGATGGTCTTTTGTTTAATTGAATTCTAATTCTCACTTATACTGTTAGAGCTATTCTCGAGATCGATACTTGGATAATCTCCACTTTAATAACTTCATCCATAGAAAGTAGTAAAGTGATTCTAAACAATTCTATCACTTCTATTACAAGAGATACTTCTATCACCCATCAACTGATTCTACACACTTCTAGATAAAAAATTTAGAATAGGATGATATAAGCGCTCTATATATATAGTGTGCGTGCGCGTAAATATAAAATTTGTTTTTTGGTGTTCTTTGATCAATTTAACATAAATACTCTATAATAAAAGAAAAAAAACAAAAGGAAAGAAATAGACATACCATTGAACGTATAGACGACCATAGTACTATCTCATATGTCCTTTAGAATTATGTAATTTAAAGATTTTCTTAGATACATGCTATCATAAAGCTGCTAGTTACCGTAAAAAACATAAAAAATCATTAAAAAGAAAAGGCCACTTTTTTTTTTTATAATTTGTGATATCATGATAGGTTTTAGCCAGGAGCATCTATAGGCCTGCTTGAAATTTGTTCATGGCCCAGTTTCAAGCATAAAACGTAATAAAAACATAAATGATGGCAACATTTTTCAATTTCCAAGAGAAATACAGAAACAAAAAATAAAATTATAAGAAAGGAATATAAATTCAGAAATAAATGTCTTTTTCCCATTTTGAGTATAGTGGTCCCATTCTTGGCTACTATGAATGTACCTTTTTTTTTGCATTTGTGTGAAATCTTTTTCTGTCACACCACATGTTCTTTTGTTCAATTGAATTCTAATTCTCACTTATACTGTTAGAGCTATTCTCGAGATCGATACTTGGAGAATCTCCACTTTAATAACTTCATCAATAGAAAGTAGTAAACTGATTCTAAACAATTCTATCACTTCTATTACAAGAGACACTTCTATCACCCATCAACTGATTCTAAACACTTCTAGATAAAAAATTTAGAATAGGATGATATAAGCACTCTATATATATAGTGTGCGTGCGCGTAAATATAAAATTTGTTTTTTGGTGTTCTTTGATCAATTTAACATAAATACTCTATAATAAAAGAAAAAAACAAAAGGAAAGAAATAGACATACCATTGAACGTATAGACGGCCATAGTACTATCTCATATGTCCTTTAGAATTCTGAAATATATAAGAATAATATGGTGTTTGGTTTTATACTTTTTATTCAAAAAATTTAAAATCAATTAAATTAAATTTTAAGGTGCTTAACCGCCACAACAATAAGGGCGTTTTAGTCCATTAAAAAAGTAATTTCGCTATATCACCTATGAAGAACCAGTCTTATACTCTTCCATTAGTCAAAACACATCAAAATTTAAAGCTATTTCTTAACAAATACTTTTGAAAATAATATTTAAACTATTATGAAAGACGGGACAAAGTTTAGGAAATATGTATCTTGATCATTATCTTTTGTCCATGTACATATACTTGTTGATTTTCATCCTAGTGTTTTTGTACTTGTTATCCATTGTATTATCATTGTATATACTTTGTTTACTAACCCACATGCATGAGATTCATATCCATCTTCTATCATATTCATTCATACATGAATTAATCCAAAGGTATAAAACATCTCTTATCCATTATCATTTGAGTTTACATTGATGTTTGTTATACTCAATTGTTTGTCTTCTGTGACACATGTTATCACACAAACATGAGGGATCCATTGATTGATTACTTAAAGTTGTTGTTGAAAATCCAAAGGAATGAGAATGGTATTGACTAAAATTGTCAAGGTACTCAAACTCTTTTCCAAATCTCTTTTACTTTGTGCTTAGTATTGTTAAAGCTTTGCACTTATTTTAAAAATGGTTTTGTATTGTTAAAGCTCAACCTTTTTAAAATTAACCCTTGGTTTTGTATTGTTAAAGCTTAACCAACCCTTTATTTTAAAACCTTGGTACTAAGAGGAGAATTATTCCCGGTGAAACTACTCTTAGTCCATTAACCTTGTATTGTTAAAGCTTGGTCCCCTTTTATTAAACTTGTTAAGTATTGTTAAAACTTAACATTTTAAAAACCCGTTGAGTATTGTTAAAGCTCAACACCCAAAAAGATTTTGGCCACTTTGGCTCTTTTATTTTCCTTTTAAGAGGAACTACAAAATCCCTGACTTCCCTTTTGTTAAAAGAGGTATGTAGGCCTAAGATGCGACGTCTTATCGAGCTCACTTTCAAAAACTTCTTTTCCCATCCCCACACTCTTTTTGAAAAAAAAATCACATATGCGTTTTTTCAAAATAAATGTAAACAAAAACAACAATATTTTCAAAGAGGTTCCTATGGGATACCATAGATATGAGGGGTGCTTAAAACCTTCCCTTGTATAACAAATCCTCTGTACCCAAATCTCTGATAAGTTTATTAGTTTTGATTTTAAATTTTTTTTGTGTGTTTTATTCGCTCTTTCTCCCATTCCTTTTGGAAACAATAAAGCGCGGTGGCGACTCTGTTTAAAACATATGAGCTAAGTCAATTGAATGGATTTAGTCTCACAAATTTCACCGCAACACTAACTATATGAAACAAACACACCAAAAACCAGAATTCACCTTGAATATGAAACAAAAACACCAAAAACTAGAATTCACCTTCAATATGAAACAAACTCACAAGATTTGTATGAAAACCATCAATGTTAAGGAAATAATTAAAGTTCATAAGTTCAAAATGATCATAAGTTACTCACAGACATCAAATATCAGTCACTTTCTTTTTCAATATCTGCATACACATGGCCACTGCATATCATTTAATCATCAGCAAAATCAATTTAGTGAAGAAATTTGATTGATGTGCTTCCACCAATGTATGCAAAATATTTTTGGACAATTTACCTCTAAACCTGGAAACATTGAAAGCCCTCCCATATTCATGGACTTTTAACCATGATTGTCATACCCTAAATTTGACCCCCCCTGAGATGTCACACCTCCTGGCTTTTCATCATATTAAAATAGATACCTAGAGTAGCCAGTTATTCATCTGGTACTTAATCGAGGATGTTCAAGGACAAAAGAGCTCAGGCAAAGGATCAATCAATAGAAGTGTTAGTCTCTAATACAATCATAGGACTCAAAAGCTTCATTTTATTCACCTATGATTGATTAGACACCAGTCATCTGGACTCAGCTTTGCTTAGTCCACACATCTAGGGTTTTGAGCCCATCAAGGACTAAAATCAGGGACCACATTTGGGAAACCCTGGAAAACTCCAAGACATCACTCAAAGGATTCAATCATCTTCAAATGATCCATACAACAATATCCATAAGGCATTACACTTCAATTCAAGATCCACAGTCATCAATCTCAACTGGTCGACAAATTAGGGTTTTTGACCTAATTCACCAAGATAGTTGAATTTTAATCAGGACATGGATCCAAAACTTAAAACATGGCTTAATAACTTCTATCACCTCAATATAATCCATTTACATCACTCATTTAAGGAGGAGAACTTGATTCATCACAAAAGTCCAAGATTTCACTTCATCTAAAAAAAGTCAATTGTACAAGATTACCTTTGACTTTTGGGATTTTTGGTCAAACCATGACTTTTTAAGATCAATATCATCAATATATGATTATTAAAGTCATTTGGCAAAAGAAATTCAAGAAAATTCATCATGGATCAAAAAGTCAATAATTAGGGTTTTTAAGGGTATTTTGAGAACTCAAAATTTTGCTTACACACTCAAAAAACTCCCAAAATGAAAGTTGTAGATCTTGCAAAATAAAACAGCATCTTACAATGCAACTTTTTTCAAGAAATCAATCATTTAAGAGATTTGTGAATTTTGAAGTTTTAGGTCATAAAAACTTAGAAAAATTCTAAGTGTTTTTGACCTAGTTTTCTTCCAACTTTAGGCCCATTTTTCACAAAAATCCCTAATGATTATGAAGAAACCCCAAAATAATGAATTGAAGTAGATGTTTAGGGCTTTCCAAATTGTGCTCAACCTTCTCTAAATTCATTTTGAGCTAGGAGTTATGCTTGTTCAAAGTTGGCCTCATGAAGTAAAATTATAGGTCATGTACAATTTGAAACTTTGCAATTTTGTGCATATGGGTTCACTAATGGATGCTACATGACCCATAATACATCTGCAAACATACCATGCATTCATTTTCACCATTGCATAAGAATTGAAGAAGATTCCCAAAGCAGGAACATGTGATTATGTAATGATTACATTTGGAAAATTTATGGCAAATGGTGATTCACCAATTGGAATCTTTCTTGACCCAATTAGAGAGTTCAACACCTCAAGTCTGTCCCCTAAGATCAGAAAATATCAATGGATGGGGAGCTAGCTCGAAAACACCATCATTGCATTTTGAAGATTCCTTGAATTCCTTCATGGCCAAGAAATCAAAACTACTTCACTAAGCAAGCTCACTCTCTCAAACTACTCTGAGCTCTTTGCCTATAAATATAAGTGCTATCCTCCATATAATTCACACCAAAGCAACCACAATTCTTTCTTTCTCCTTCTTCCTCTCACTCTTAGCATTTTCAAAGGTTCTTTGGCAAGAAGACTCGGGTTCTTCAAACCAGAGCTCTTCCTTTGAAGCTAAGTGTTCTAACCTTTCAAGGAGGTCCATTAGAGGTGATCCAAACACTTGGAACACTTCTGTAAGTGCAAGAACATCATCTTCACTTTCAATTTGGAGAAAAGTCAGTTGGAGGTCTGTAGCACGATTCAAGAGGAGTCAAGCAAGTCCAAGCATCCAAACACGTTCCTTAGGATGTTGTGAAGCTATCCAGATGGTCGCAGCTCATCTATAATTGCAGATTCACCAACCTCCATGTTCACTTGAAGCTCAATTTGAAGGAGTCGGTTGGACGATTCTGAGGTGTTCAAGTCATAATAACCATTCAGTTAGCACCACTGAGTCCCTAGGAAGCTTTTAGGATCACTCACACAAGCCCAAGTGTTCCTCATCATCCTCATGACCCTCATTTTCAGAGGTATTTTTCTAAACTCCAACCCTCCAATTTAAGTACTCTTTGCAATATATCTTGATACCAGTTTATTTAGCATCATCAGAGGATTAAAAACCCTCTATCATCATTCATTTATTCATCTTGTTCATCATTTAATTTTAAAATTAGGGTTTATGTGTTCTTCGTGTTTTCTGGAAAATTAGATAGTTGTAGTTAATATAAATAAATATTAGTTGCATGTCTGGATTCGTGAGGAAATTTAGAGCAAAATTCATGTTTACATCATCTGATTTGGTTGACAAACGAGAGAGTTAGAATTTCAAAATCATGGAAGCTTGAGGTTGAAGATGACAATTGTGGTGGCGCGCAAAAATTCAAATCCAGGGATAGAGTTTATTTTATTTTGAGTGGAAGTTGTTTTATAAACGACTACATCGTTATAGCCCAGTGGTAAAGAGAGTTTGTGAGAAGCGTGTGCCCAAGGTCTGGGGTTCGAATCCCCCTCGCCCCAGACCTTTTGATTTTATTTATTTTTTTTTGTTCTATGCACTTGAATAATACACGTATAGCATTGGAATCACCACTATGACACCAAACGCGCGTTGGCTAGTTGGTGTGTGTTTTGGGAACTGGCTTCAAGGGCGTGGGTTCAAGCCTTGGTAGAGACAAACCTATTTTTATCACTAATTTCCTTTATTTTCTTCACAACTTCACATAATTAATTCACCTATCAAATTAAATCATTTTTACTTCATTTTTCACACACTTCTCATTTAATATATCTATTTTGAGGATATACCAAAAAATCATAAAAAATATATTATTTTAGTATGTTTTAATTAGGTTTGAAATCACATATTTTAAGTATATTTTAATACCTTAAAAAATATAAATTCCACTTGATTTTCAAAACCTAATCTCTTGTAAAAAAAATTGTGATAAAACCCTAATCATTTAGGTCTTAATTAGGTATATACTTTGTCTTTACCCTAATTAATTTGACATTTGTCAATTTTCAAAAACTGTTTTCAATCTCCAATCAAACGGACAATCCAGGTTTTCAGACAATAAAGCCTAGTATCATTTCAATCATCCTCCAACTGTTTTTCATAAACAGTGAATCATTTCTCTGGGCCTCTAATAGAGTGTAAGTCCCAACCCCCTTCATTTTTTTTACAGATAAACAACTGTTTTCACAACAGTAATCGTTTCAATTGCAAATCATTTTCAACTATTTTCTTATAAACAGTAAACAAATCTCTGGGCCTCTAATAGAGTGTAAGTCTCATCCCTTTCTTTTCTTTCTTTTAAATATTCAATTAATTCTTTTCAAACAACCGCTTTCATAAACAGTTAACCAGTACTATAAAGTACTGGGCCTCTAATAGAGTGTAAGTCCCAACATCTTTTTCTTTTCATAGTTTGATTTCCAAAACTGTATTTACAAAATCCTCTTTCTGTTTTCAAAAAATTCTTCTGGTATTTGAAGGGAATTATTCTCGGTGAAACTCTTCAGATACCTGTGTGACCTTTGTCCATCTTCACTTCTTCTGTTTTAAAAAACCTTTAACTGTTTATCATAAATATTCAACTGTTATCAATAAACAAAATTGCTGGTAAGGCTTTATACATACATCTTCAAAGGCCTCCACTTCATCCAAGTTAGGCTTTACAAGCTTTCCATTTATTGTCTTTCTTTAAATTAGTGTCAAATATAAACTGTTTATATATATTTATTTAGAACTACGTCTGAGTGTAAACCTTAGGACAGTTAAACTATATATATATATATATATATATATATATATATATATATATATATATATATATATTATAGGACTATGGCCTAGGATTGAGAATGTCTTCCCGGTGAAGGCTCTTTCCTAATTACAGATCTTTAGTTCAAACCCTTAAGATGAATTATTCCTGGTGAAACATCTTGAAAAAGCCTTAGAACCAAAACTAGGACACATCCACCCAAGAGGAATTATTCCCGGTGAAACCTCTTACCCTTTTGCTTAGAGCCAAAATAAGTTCAAAAGTACATAGCTTTCTCTTGTGCTATAACAAGGATCCTCGATGACCCTCGATTAGCCTCCTCTTGGGCTTTGTACAAGGACCCACAGGCTTCTTAAAAGCATTCCCAGCTTCCTCTTGAGCTTGTATACAAGGACCCATCAGGTTTCTTATAAACATAGGAACAGGTTTTTAGTCACCTTTTAGCCTATCCTGGTGATTTTCTTCCATTCTGCAAACCAAACTTTAACAAGCTAAGAATGTCTCAATCTCACATTGAGTACGCCTTTTGGAAAGAGAGACATGGACAGTCTCTGTCACCCTTATCTTCCATAATCTTCCTTAGTAGAGTCTAGGATCCATATTTGTTTATCCTTGGTCAGTGTCAACCTCAACCTTACAAGGCATGAAATAATAACTTCCACAGATAAGAGTCAGCCACAACCTTGGGCTTCATACAAGACACAAAATAGAGTCTCCCTAGGTAGAGTCAGCCACAATTCTGGGCTTTGTACAGAACACCAAATAAAATCCATCAAATAAATACTCTCCAGCTAGAGTCATCCTCAATTCTGGGCTTCATACGGAACACAAAAACTTCTTAGTTTAAGTCAATCCCCAGTAGAGTTATCTCTCAGGGTCAATAAAACAATAAATCAATCAAAAGCCTCAAGCTTGGGTCTCATTCAAGCTAGCTAAAAATCAAATCTTTCAAACAATAGATAGACATAGCTCATCTTCATAGGTAGGTATTTCTCCTATCTCACCACAAACAAACAATCATTTAAAACAAACAATCATTTCAAGCATTCTCCCATTTAGGACTCGTGAAAGGCATGATCTAGCCATATCCCAGACTTGTACAACTTTCCCTAATTTGGTTGAGAATCTTTCATTTAAGAGGAATGTTGGCTGTCATACTTGATCAACCAATTAGGCTCCCTCTCTTAATGAAACAATTTTAGTTTTTCTGTCACTTTAAAAATGTTTGTGGTGGAATAGTAGAAATACCTCTCTGTAAAGATGATTTCATGTCTCTTTACTGTAAACAGAGATTTAATTCAAGCTTCAACCTTGAGCTTCAAGCAAGGCACCCAAAATCATTAAAATCCCTAATTAGTTCTCCGAACTACAAAAAGCTCTGACTTCCATTAGGGATATGTAGGCATGAGGTTCACAAGGAATCTCAGCGAGCTAATAAAATACCAAAAATAGTGAGTTTGTCTGTCTTTCTTTTCAATTCAATTCAATTCTCTCTCCTAACACAAAGGAGAAACTTTCCCAATAATAAGCAACAATCACAAACACATAGACACAGAAAAGGTTCCCGTAGAGTACTACGGATATGTAGGGTGCTTAAACTCTTCCCTATGTATAACCGACCTCCCGGACTCCAGAATTTCTAGTCTAGGTGAATCCCCACACTTAGCAAACTCCTAGGGTTTAGTTGAGATCTTTTTCCCCTTTCCTACTCGTAGGATAATTAAAAAGTTCGTGTGATATCGTAGGAAGAACTAAAACAAAATTCATCCCGCCCCGGGCGCTTACTCCTTCCAAATTTCGCGTGAAGGGTCTAGCGTGCCGTCCTCCCAAGTGAAACGGGGAGGTAAAGAAAACGACACCACAATGATGTACCATCACAAAAGCTGAACCTCAAACTACAATAAACAACATAAAGAAACATATCAGAAAATACTTAAAGAAGATTATTTAATCAATCAATAAATTAACTTATTACATAGTGTAACACCCCAAATCTACCAGATAAATTATACGGAGAATTAGAGTATAAATTCCAAACAAGTTCATTTGAGGTATCACATATTCGTCATTTCAAAAACAGTTACGGCTTATTTGCCTTCACATAGATACATAGCACATAAATTTAAAACGATAATTTAATCATTACTAAAAATCAGTTTGTTTAAATTCAATAATTAACTCGCAGCGGAATCAACAAACTTCATAACTATTCAAATCAAGTCGTAGCATCATTGCACGATAACTTTAAGTTACAATTTAAACCAACACCATATAAAAATTCAGCAAAATAAATAATAATTAAAACAATGTTTATATCCCTCCGAGTGCTACGTATGAGAGCAAGACACCAACTCGACTAACAACAACTAAAGACTTCATAAAATCACTTCAAAACTTCCACCGCTATCTTGAGTACCTGTCCGTTTCCCATGGTAAGGGAAACATCATTCAGAAGGAGTGAGATATCGAAAAATATAAACAAAAGTATGATAATTAATATGTCAGAATTAAATCAAACAAAATTATCACTTTACAACTTTCAGACGACAACTATAACAACAATTTAAAATTGTACAGTTATAATAACAAAATTAACAACATAATAATAATAGTTATAACAACTATTTTTCATCTTCTAGACGGTACCTCTCACAACAAGTCATTAGCATAAACTTATAATTACAACTTCACATTATCATAATTCACTTCACATCGTCATATTCAACAACAACTCAAGTCACATCACGTCACAATTAAATCATACTCATGCCACATATAATGAGACTCTACAATTGCACAGGCATGTGGTGCCCAGGGCTTCAACCCCCATCTCCAATTGCCAGTTAATAGAGGCATCAAGGCATAAGCCTTCGTCACTAATTTGCCAATCCAGGCTGTCACCAAAAATGCATATGTATATGAATGCAACAAACACACACAACAAACAACATCATCGTTACAAAGGCATAAGCCTATATCGTCGCTATACCAATAAATAGAGGTATACATCGTCAATGAAACATCCTGCACCTTCGCATAAAACAACAACAATTATCACCACAACAACAACTAGTTTCATCGAATCAACACGACATAATCACACAAATAATCCATGGAAAAATTCATACACCTTAATCCCATATACAATCATCATATTCCTGGTTATATAATTCAAACCTCACCCTTACCTTGATAAATATGGACTCTTTCATGATAGCTCTAAGTTTTTCTCCAAAAGAAATCCTTTTTAACATCAGTTGGAGACACACCTAAACACCAGTTCGAGAATCAGCTTATCAGACAAACTTAAAACCCTCAAAATCAAAACCGCTCCGGTCAGAACTTACCTCTATGAGTCAGGAACATTGTGTCCACGTACCGTAACGATCCAATGGTTGGATTGAGAGATATTCCCGATTTGCCAAGGTGACTCTATGCTAAAACTTGCTGCGAAAATTAAGGCTTCCTCCATAGTTTTCTTCTTCTCTCAAGTGCTCCTCCCTTCTTTCTCTTCTCTTTTCTATTTTTCCTTTCTCCCCAAAAATAAGTTATGAGACTCCAACTCAAAAACCCTAATTTTCTCCTCTTACTATCTCTTTTCTCTTAATGGGCTTAACCCATAATCCATCTATTATGTTTCTACTACTAAAGCCCAATTAACTATATCTCTCGTACAACTTAATTAAACCAAATAACACAAACACACATACAATTAAATATTTCAAATAATTATTATATCACATAATAAATAAATAAATAATTATTAAAAATACCAAATAGTATAATTACTAATATAATTAAAAAAATATTAATAAAATCGGAATGTTACACATAGCTTATTATAAACCTTAGATTCATTAACAGTTCAGCCATTATTCCACATCTTGCTTCCCAACATAAACCCTAAAATCAGAATAAGAAAAAAAACAAACTCTTCAATCATAAATCACAGAGTAGATGCAACGACAAAGATTCACATAACAACATTTGAAGATTCACAAAGCAACATCGACAAAGAAAATGGAAAAACGAAAAAAATCATCAGAGTTAAGCACACATAATACACGATTCTATGATAAAACAAAAACACAACAACATCTCATTTTTAACACCAAAGCACAAGGTCAAGGTTAAAGAAAACGATTTCTTACATGAATGAAGATGGATTCAATGGGTTGAATCTGAGTTGTTATAAACTAGACGAGAGAGTGAAAACATGGAGGTGGTGATGGTCGTAGATATGGAGACGACAATTTAGGGTTTTTGGTGTTTGTGAGAATACATATATAGAGAAAGAAAGAGGAAGAAAGAGAAAGAGGGAGAAAGAGGGAGGGAAAAGTGGGTGTGAGAGAAAGGAGGATGCTAGGGTTTCAGAGAGAAGAGGAGGAAGAAAAGGAAAAGCGGGGGAAAATGGGTCTTTTCAAATGAGCTGGATGGAGAAAGGGAAAAGTGGGAAATATGTGTGCCACTTGGAGGAATGGTTAAATGTGATTGGTGGGAATAATATTTTGATTTAGCAAATTACAATAAAGGATTTTTTTAAGGGTAATTATTTTTATCATTAAGGGTAATTTAGGATGTTTGGTGGTATGTTTAATTCTTAGTTAGGTAGTTGATAATTTAAACGTTTATGGTCACTAAATACTTCAAATCTAGAACAATAAAGATAATGCCTCCAAATCTTCAGCATAAAAACAACTGCAGCAAGCTTTAAATCATGCGTAGGATAGTTCTTTTCGTGAATTCTCAACTATCTTGACGCATAAGCAACTATCTTATCATTCTGAATAATCATACTTCCTAAACCCAATTTAGAAGCATCATAATACACCACAAAATATTCTCCCGAATTAGGTAATGTCAAAATCGGAGTCGACGTCAATCTTTTCTTCAATTCTGTAAAACTTTCTTCACATTGAACGTCCCACACAAAAGCTTTACCTTTACAAGTCAACTTAGTCAATGGAAGTGCCAACTTAGAAAAACCTTCGATAAACCATCTATAATAACCGGCTCATCCCAAAAAAGCTTCTAATCTCGATAGCCGACTTTGGAGTAAATCAAAATATCATCAATAAACACTACCACAAACTGATCCAAATAAGCATGAAAGATACGGTTCATGTATTCCATGAATACTCCCGACGCAATAGTAACACCGAAAGGCATAAGCGAATACTCATAATGTCCATATCGCATTCTGAAAGACGTCTTCTAGATATTTTCATCTTTCACTTTAATCTGATGATAACCTGGCCACAAATTAATCTTACTAAACACACGAGCATCCACCAATTGGTCCATCAAGTCATCTATTCTTGGAAGTGGATACTTGTTCTTAATCATTAATTTATTCATTTGTCTATAATTAACACAAAGCCTCATACTTCCATCTTTCTTCTTTACTAGAGACACTCAAGCTCCTCATGACGATACACCTGGTCTTACAAACTTCTTTTCAAGTAAATCTTCCAATTGCTTCTTTAAATCTGACAATTTAGACGCAAACATCTTGTATGGTGCCATAGAAATAGGTCTGGTACCAGGTACAAGATCAATAGCAAATTCAACTTTTCTTTCTGTTGGTACATCAGGAATTTCATCAAGGAAAACTTTAGGAAATTCACGCACCACTTGCAACACATTATGTGCACGCACGCGCATAAATATTAAATTTGTTTCCAGTGTGCTATTTTTAATTTAACAAAAATACTCAATAATAAATGAGAAAAAACAAAAGTAAAGAAAAAGACATACCATTAATCGTATGGACAGCCACAATACTATCTGATATGTCCTTTTGAATCATTGTACCTACAAGTGTTAAATCTTTCACTAAGAGTGAAAACTCCGTTGGGCAGAGAAGCTATTCTATCAATTTCAGACCAGGATTTTGGTATTATTTCATAGCAAGTCTGACTAACTTCTTGAAGAAAAAATGCTAAATGGTTACTTATAAAGCAATCAAAATTATTCTTTTTAGTAAAAAAACACAAGACCAAAAAAACTTGCTTAAAAAAAATCATGGTAAATTACTTTGAAATCTCTTGAAACAACATCCATATAAGCATTTGTCTGTATAATATCATCAATGAGGATATAGTAGTCTAAACCATGAAACAAGCACTGAATAAAATATATTTCAATAAGAACGCAATATAAAAATACGAGGAAAAATGGAATAACTAAAAGAGTCTTAAGAGAAATGTCCACACTTGCAATCTTAGTCCTGATATAAATTTTTTTATTTTATATTTGGAGGACTACAATGTAACCACAATCATACATCACTACGTTCGAGGTATATGAATTGGTTGCATTTTACCGTGATTCTTTGTATTATCAAGTTTTGTGACATTGCTATTTTTAATTTAACAAAAATACTTTATAATAAATGAGAAAAAAACAAAAGGAAAGAAAAAGACATACCATTGATCGTATAGACAACCACAATACTATCTGAGACGTCGTTTAGAATTCGGAAATATAACAAAATACCGGCAAGTGTTGAATCTTTCACTAAGAGTGAAAACTCCGTTGGGCAGAGAAGCTATTATGTCAATTTCAGACCAAATTTTTGTATTGTTTCATAGCAAGTTTGTTTGGCTTCCTGAAGAAAAAAATACTAAATGATTACTTATAAAACAATACAAAAAATATTCTTTTAGTATAAAACACAAGACCAAAAAAAATTATTTAAATAAAAAATAAATATGGTAAATTACTTTGAAAACGACATCTATATAAGCATTTGGTTGTATAATATCATCAATGTAGAGGATTAGTGCTGATGAAGCCAAAGTACCAATAGGCAAATGAGGATATAGCAGTTTTAACCATGAAGCAAGCACTGAATAAAAGATATTTCAATAAGAAAGTAATATAAAAATATGCGAAAAAATGGAGTAACTAAAAGAGTCTTAAGAGAAATGTCCACACTTTCAATTTTAGTCCTAATATAATATTTTTTTTTTATATTTGGAGGACTACAATGCAACCATAATCATACACAACCACGTTTGAGGTATATATATTGGTTGCATTTTATTATAATTCTCTGCATTATCAAGTTTCGTGACATTGCAAAAATAATAAATTTAAAAATTTGATAAATAGTTTGAGAACTAACTTCCACCCTATGATCCTCCAATCACAACTACTGCAGATTTTAGGGCTTGTAATGTTTCCTAAATGTGTATGAGCACTTCTGCATAATCTACAAGTGTTTGAGCCGAATCGATGTTGGGTGAATGCTTCTTCCTTCGATCCAAATGGCACTAATTTCTCCTAGTATCGATGTTGGGTGAAGTTATTAAAAAAAAATTAAACATAAATATAATAGCTGAATTATATAACTCAATACTAAAATAATCCTATAATACCTCTATGTATACTAGGAGAGCTTTAAAGGAAGCTCTGTTGTCCATCATAAATCCTACATCACGAGGACTATGATTTATTACATCTTCAGCACCCGAGAATGAAAATATAGGAGCACTAGAATTTGCTCCACTTCAATACTCGAAGTTGATCAAATTTACTAAAGCTTTCTGGTCTATAATTGAAGTGATCTAATGTTTGTTTGTAATAAAATTGTTGAGCACTTTTTATGTTAGTTGAAACCAAAGACGAAAGATGGTATAACCTGGTTATTTTCCAAATAAAGTAAACGGTTAAGGATGGAACCATAAATAACTATTAAGGGAGACAAAAAGTTAACATTGTATGACTCATGATTTGGTTTAAAACCAAAAACTCCCTCACCGATAAAATCTTAGAAAATCACCATTAGATTTATTCAATGGTATATATTTATTAAATATAGAAAAGAAAAAAATCTAGAAAAGAAAAAAATCTAGACCTAACTATACTCATCATTGTCCTCCCTCCCTCTCTCCATATTTTTGCGTGAGCGTGCATATAAATATTAAATTTGTTTTTGGCGTGTTCTTTTTAATTTAACAAAAATATTTTATAATAAATGAGAAAAAAGAAAAAAAGAAAGAAAAAGACATACAATTGATCATATGGACTGCCACAATACTATATGATACATCATGTAGAATTCTGAAATATAACAAAATACCTACAGGTGTTGAATCATTCACTAAGAGTGAAAACTCAGTTGGGCAGAGAAGCAATTCTGTCAATTTCAGACCAGAATTTTTGTTTTCTTTCCTAGCAAGTCTGATTGGCTTCCTGAAGAAAAAAACTAAATGGTTACTTATAAAGCAATATAAAGATTATTCTTTTTTGTAAAAAAACAAAAGACCAAAAAAATTATTTAAATAAAAAATAAATATTGTAAATTACTTTGAAAATAACATCCATATAAGCATTTGGTTGTATAATATCATCAATGTAGAGGATTGATGCTGGTGAAGCCAAAGTACCAATAGGCAAATGAGGATACTGTAGTCTAAACCATGAAGCATGCACTGCATAAAAGATATTTCAATAAGTAATATAAAAATATGCGAAAAAATGGAGTAACTAAAAGAGTCTCAAGAAAAATGTCCACAATCATAAATGTTTTTTTATTTTATATTTGGAGAACTACAACGCAACCACAATCATACAGAACCAGGTTTGAGGTATATGTATTGGTTGGATTTTACTGTAATTCTCTGCATTATTAAGTTTCGTGACATTACTACAATAGTAAATTTAAAAGTTTGAGAACTAACTTCCACCCTATGATCCTCCAATGACAACTACTGGAGATTTTTAGGCTTGTAATGTTTCCTTAATGTGTATGAGCACTTATGTTTAATTTTCACTAAGAGTGAAAACTCTGTTGGACAGAGAAGTTATTCTGTCAATTTTAAACCAGGATTTTTGTATTATTTCATTGCAAGTCTGACTGACTTCCTGAAGGAATAAAAAAAAATACTAAATGATTACTTATAAAGCAATATCCTGATTATTCTTTATTAAAAAAAACATCCATATAAGCATTTGGTTGTATAATATCATAAATGTAGAGGATTGTTGTTTATGAAGCCAAAGTACCTATAGGCAAATGAGGATATAGTAGTATAAACCATGAAGCAAGCACTGCATAAAAGATAATTCAATAGGAAAATAATATAAAAATATGAGAAAAAATGGTGTAAATAAAAGAGTCTTAAAGAGAAATGTCCACACCAATTTTTGTAGTGACATGAATGTTTTTTATTTTATATTTGGAGGATTATAATGCTACCACAATCATATACAACCATGTTCGAGGTTATATGTATTGGTTGCATTTTACTATATTTATCTGCGTCATCAAGTTTCGTGACATTGGTACAATGGTAAATTTAAAAACTTGATAAATAGTTAAGAACAAACTTCCACCATATGATCCTCCAATCACAACTACTGGTAAATTTTGGGCTTCTAATGTTTTCTAAATGTGTATGAGCACTTCTGCATAATCTCCTAGCGCTTGAGCCGAATCAAAATCTCCCAAAGTACTTGCATTCTTGAAAGCTTCTTCCTTCAATCCAAATGGCACCAAATTCTCATAGTATCGATGTTGGATGAAATTATTAAAATTATTGAAAAATGTTAAACATAAACACGCACTCGTCAATTTAACCATATATTATGGAGGCTTCTAAGGTGGTATTTAAAGTCCCTCACCGGTAAAATATAGAAAAGAAAACATCTAGACCTAACTATACACAATATTGTCCTCCCTCTATCTCCACATTATTGTGCGACCGTGTATATATATATATATATATATATATATATATATATATATATATATATATATTGTGCGTGCGCATAAAATTTAGATTTAATGAGTACCATATTCTTTGGGAACAATTATATGTTAAATTTAGACTTGATTTATAATCACAAGGTAAGGAACATGTGCATAAATTAAATAAGTTATTTTTTTCGCAAGAGACATTGTCTGCCTCTTGGTTATAATGATTTAATTTCTTACTAAAAACATTCAGCTTATGCTCTAATACCTTTATAGCCTCGTGTTTTGAACTCTTAGCTAGGCATTTACCTCTTCATGCCGACCATATTCATATTTTTATGGTACTTGTGAAGTCAAAACTCTCCATCTATTTTATTTTGGTGAATACAAAGTAATAATCAAATGATCATGGCAAAAGTATGGAAAAAGCCTCAAATGCATTTAATCAAATCAAGTACTCAAGATTCATCATGTTTAAAAGCTAGCATCAAAGAATGCAAGAATTATATTTTGAAGACTAACATTGATTTTGATATATTGAGGTATAAGCATGCAATTCATATTGACAAATTAGTGCTCAATATTTTTCGTAATTCACTTGCATCCATAAGTCATTTATGTTAAAGTTCTCAAATTATCGTGCATAAAAATATTTGACTTAAATGCATAAAATGCTTATTTTTTATCATGTATTGTAAAATTTATTTCTCATGTTTTAACCATTTTAAATCACTTTCAAATATATTATTTTTCATGTTTGAACCATGTTAAATCACTTTCAAATATAATTTATTTACTTGGATAAATCAATAGATATTGCATTAGGTTGGTTCAAATAATTAGATAAATTACCATGCATAAAAATCCTTGATTCAAGTGCATAATAAAATAAAATATTTTTTTTAAAAAAAAAGCTGTCAGAACTTTTTAAGTCATATCTGGTTGACTAGCTTAACAAAACCTGATGCTGTTTAAAATTATTTGAAATTCAAAATGCTGCGAACTTGTTATGTCAGGTAACCGTTTGAACCGACTTAAAAAGCCTTGTACGGATTTGGAAAAAAACATCAACTTTTTAACACCTTTTCATGCACCTTTTCAAGAATCATTTTTATTTTAACATGGAACTTGTTCATGATATTTTTTCATGAATTCACCCTGATTCATAAAGGTGTTAGGTGGTTTAAATCTTGTTGTTCAGGATTGTTGGAAACAAGTGAGTCATTAAGGGAGAATTGTTCTCTTAGTGTACTTAGTGAAAATCCAAGAGGATTGTTCTTGGTTTTTGTGTAGATCTTGTACAAGTCACAAACAATAGTAAAATCTCTTTCATGTTAAAAGGGGACTGGGGTACTCTCGGATTATGAGGGGAACTAGTATACATCATTGTGTTCTTTACTTTTCCACATTTACCGTCTTCATCACAAATCAAAAACCATAAAACAAAGAAACATATATATATATATACTCTTTCACGAAACCAGAAAAATAAGAACAAGTATTCTAAAACTTGATAATTTTTCAAAGTCCTATTTAACCCCCCTCTTACGCGCACTTTTAAACTTACAGCTTCTAGGGTGGGAACTTAAAGTCCTCACTGGTAAAATCTAATAAAATCACCATTATATTTATTCAATGATATAGATTTATTAAATATAGAAAAGAAAACATCTAGACCTAACTATGAAGGTTGAGAAAAATACAAGAAAGGGGGTTTGAATTGGGTTTTCAATAATTTATCCTTTCTTACAACTCTCACGTAGAAGCTCAAGTGATTCTTGTTCATCAAAAGCTTTAAGCTCTTACTTAATAGAAGCTTAGCGTTTCTTAGAAGCATTCAACCTTCTTCAAAACTCGAGTTTTCTTATAGCTTCTGATAATTGGAAGATAATAAACATAAGTAAATGACACCAGATATATCATGGGTCACCTAAGAAACAGAGTAACCACTAATATATTTATCCCATAAGGGAAGGAATATCAAAAACCTAACAAAGGGTAAGAACAAGGTCTTGCGACCAGAGAATCTAGGTACGGGAGTCGGTTACGCAAGGGGAAGGTACTAGCACCCCTCACGCCCATCGTATTCGATGGTATCCGCCTATGTCTGTTTCTATCTAAAGGGTGTGCACTATGTCTATGTCTACATGTGAATGAATGCAAAATAAATACGGGGAAAACAAGGATTATTTACAATTGTGCTCGTTCAAGCCCCGCAACTTGATGCCTATGTATCCTTTTTAGGAATCAGAGCGCCGTAGTTCGGCTCACAAGTTTCTGTTTGTTTTGTGTTTTTTAGTTGGGCGGAGTTAACGTTCGCGCTCTTGCATAAGAGGACGACCTACGATGCATTCAAGTGGAAATAACATTGTCTTTAAGAAAGAGAGAAGAGAGAGTTTGAGTGTTTCGAGGGGATCCCTTAAGCAAGAGAAGCTCGAGTTACTCTTTGGTTGATGTTTTTTATGATTGGGAACTTTCACTCAAGTGATTTCCTTAAGCAAGGGAGACGAGAGCTTCCATTCCTTCTCTATTATTTTGACCTTTATTAGATGTTTTATTGTATTTTCTTGGTGTTTTTTAAAGGGATTTTATTTTGGATATTTATTAGGTTTGTTAGTGCTGAAAAAAGAAAAGAATGAATACAAGCGAACTAAGCCTAATACTTTAATCTAAGATTGTTATGGTTGTTATTCTAATCTAAGTCTAATGTTAACATGGTGACTAACTTCTAAAAGGAGGATTAAAATGATATTAACAAAGTAGGCCAAAATATGGCCAAAAACAAGTAACAAAATCACACAACAATCATACAAAAAAAGCATGGAAATGGTGCAAAACATAAAGAAGCAATTCAAAAATTAGTACTAAAATTAGTCTAAAAAATACCACTATTTTTATGAGTTTTTTTATGAAGGAATTCAATTGATTTAATGTCAAAATTATCCTAACAATCTACTATTTTTTTATTGATTTTTATGAAAGAGAAATGAACTCTAAATCAAGCAAAAAGAAGACTAAAACGATGAGCCTAAAATTAATATCCTTTTTTATGAACATTTTTCTATCTAAAAATAATGGGAGAAAAATAGCATTTTATCATCTAAAAGAAAATAGAAAAATCTAATTAAACCTAAATTCTAGCAATTAAAAAAATAGGAACAGGGGGTGCTGAAGTAATTTGTGGTGCAGGGAGTAAAACTGGCGCCTGGCCCAGGTTGTGGCCCAAGGCTATTTTTGTTTACTCAGATCTTATGTCAAAAAAGAAAAGTGATGGAATTGGGCCCATGATGGATCAGTGATTTCGGTCAAGGCCCAGGAGGAGTTTTTTTTGTTACAGACTTTATTCTATGTCAAAAACTGCGCTGTGATGAGCCAGGTGGGGGCGTGTAGCAATTTGGCCCAAGATGTTTCGGTCCATTTTACATGTTCAGAATTTTTTCAATTATTATTGAATTAAAGCAACAAAAATACAAAAAGTAAATGGGTAACCTCTAAGGTGAGGGTGCAACTAAATCCCTCACCGGTTAACCAACGAAAATACACCGTCAGATTTATCTAACAGCTTATATTTATTAAAATAAAATGAAAACCATTATCATATTTCCACAGACAATCTCATTCATACCTCTCTTCCATTTATGTAACCGTCTCTTGATCAACAATTAAGTTTCTGTAGAATCAAATTTTCATTATAATTAAGCAATATGAATAACTCTGCAATCATACATCTAGAGTTTTTATAATTATAAGCCTAAAAATACTATCCAAATTATGAGATAAAACAAAAAAAAACTATTTCGTCAATCTCTTAATTTTTCTCTGTTATTATAGAATCCGGAACTATTCTTTTCCCACTATAACTTTTTCTTTTTCTGTGTGCTAATCATAAAACTTCCTTAAATATTTTATTCTAGATAAGGAAGAAACTTGTGTGTTTTCATCACATGCCATCAAAAGACACCAATCTAAATATAAGAGTATTACTCACAAAAATCAATAATATATGCATATTTAATTGTGGAACTCCACCATTATCATGGAACCACATAAAGGTACACTTGAAAATTAGTAGGAAAATACTAACTGATAAATTTTGGGTAGGATTGCGTGAAAATATTTTATATATTTTCATTTTATTTAAAACAAATGTGAGCCATTTAATAAATCTGATGGTGTATTTTTGTTGGTTCACCGGTGAGGGATTTAATTGAACCCTCGCCTTAGACGTAACCAGTAAATGAATAAAGGAAATTAGTCAAAACGGTGCGTTTGGGACCATTGTTAACCCGTATGAATCTTCAGCTTCACAAACCAACCTACCTCTATCTCATCCTCAATTTCCCCTTGCCGGAGCGATTTCCGACGGAGTTTCCCCCATCGCCGCCTCACAATCATCCTAATCCTCGCGATTGCAACATAAACCCTATATGAATCCGTACCTTAATTACGAATCTGAGATTGGATTTAGCAACAAACTCAACACACAGCAAGATCGAAGGATTCGAACAAGAACCCTAGGTATTGGGATTTTGCAATTCAAGTATGACTATATGGAATTGAAGCAAGTAGAATCGAAACTTAATCCTAGAAACATGTATGAGGGCTAAAAGTGCGTAAAAGAACCTGTTACGGCGTCCTAAGCTTCCGGTGCAGTGGCGGAGATTCCTGACCACCACGAAACTCAGGTAATGACTCTATTCCTTTATTTTTGTTTGCTTTATGTTCTTCTTCCTCTACTCTTCTTCTTATGTTCTGTTTTCTTGAATTTGCTTCTGTGTTGTGATGTTGCTCTGTGTGTGATTAATATGAGATCGAATTGTTGTTTGTGTGTACCAAGAGGACGAAATTGACGATGATGAGAGTTGAGAGGTGAGTGGTGGATAGAGGAGAGTGCTCAGAGAGGTTTAGCTCTACCTCGCGAGGCTTCAACGTGAAGCTTCATAAGGTATCTCGAAGGAGCTTTGGTGCAGGTTTTTTGATTACAGAGTGTGAGAAGGTTGAAGATGAAGTGAGAGGGGTTTGAAGAGATAGTGAGGACGTGAAGGTTGGAGAAGTGGTGATGGAGAAGTGGTGATGAAGAGTGAATGGTGTTTGTGGGGCGTATAAGAAAATGGTCAGAGATGATTCTATTATATAGAGATTGAGATGGAGTGAAATCAGTTAGAGATGAGAGTTTTTGAGCCTTAGGATCGGTGAGACAGTTAGGAGATTAAGGGTGAGGATTGAGTTGGTTTTTTAGGTAGTTATGAGTTGAGGAGAGTTGGTTATAACAGGATGGAGTTAGTTACAATTTCTGTTAAGGAGGTTTTTTCTGTTATAGGTTCTTTTGAAATTTAGTTATGGTCAGCTTTGGAGGTTAGAATGAAGTTCTGTTGTAGTTAGTTTGAGAGTTAGTTTTTTTCTGTTAGTTGAAGAAATGTGTGTTGAATTCTGTTATGCAGTTAGTTACATTGTGAATTTTTTGTTAGTGAATCAAATAGAAAAAGGCTAGTTAAATGTTGTTGGTAAGTTGGTAATTCAAAACTGAAGTTGGCGACTATTGGTTCCTAATGCTGAAAACAAGTAGAAACTGAGTTAGTCTTTGCATTGGTTTTTTTGAACTGGTTTATTCAACTGGATGCAGGACTGTTTGGTAAGCTTATGAAGTTTAAGACTGATTCACTAACTGAAGTACTTGCATGGCAGTGGAGTGGTAAGATTGTTATGAGGTTACTGTTTTTGACTTGAAACTTATAGCATTTTCGAATGTGACTGTGGCTGAATTTTGTATAAAACAAGGGTGGATTTGTGTAATTGTTTGATGGATGTATGATGGCTATTTGCAAGTTGAGGTTTAGCAGGTGCTGTTTGGTTTTTGGTTACAATGTGAAATTCTGTTTTGGTATTTTGGTTGAATGTTTTTGTAGTGAATTTGCAACTCTATGTATGTGTCGCCCTCGGTTTTTTTTATCTCGTGAGATACGAACTGACTCCTCTTTTATTTTTTGAGTTTTGAAAATCAGAGAGTCGCCACCGACTTTTATTTTATCCAATTAAGGAAAGGTTTATAAAAGAAACAGAAAAAGACCTTTAAGAGATTTTGGGTTCGGGGATAGGTTATACAAAGGGAAGGTATTACCACCCCTTTTATCCATGGTTATCCATGGGCTCTTAATTGCTTAGCTCACTTGTTTGAATCATTTGTCTTGCCTTGAAATGCTTGTATGTGGTTTTAAAATACCTTTGTAAATTAACTTTGTAATGATCCTTGTGCGGATGTATACAAAGTGTTTTATCTTTCGAAAGATGTTTTGAAAAAAGATCTTTAACTTCGTAATGATCCTTGTTTGGATATATACCAAGTATTGTATTTTTTGAAAGTTTTGTTTTGAAAAGCAGTGAATATGTGAGACATTTGTTGTTTTGATTTGAGCAAGCAATTAGGAGATCTACCCTAAGTTTATAAGGTCTCTTCCTATTTATTTTAGAAAATTCTCCTTTGACCGGATGTAAACAAAAGTTTAGATTTGTATTCGAAATAGTAGAATTGATTTTGAAAAGAGTAACAGAGGGATTACCCAAAGAGGTGCAAGTGTGATCGTATTCTGATTCAGATATTTTTGTCTTTTGAAATTAGTGATCTAGCACTTCAGTTATTATTCTTGCCATACACGCAATTATATATGTACAGAAATTAAAGTGCGGGAATGTAAAATGCGGAAAGTAAATCTACGCTATTACATCGATTGTGCGAGAAATGTAAACTACGCTATTTACATGATTTTTGACAACCTATACACTTATCTATGAATTTAAATTGCAATAAGATAAAGGGAAGTATTTTTGGATTTTTTGTATGGTTGATTTTAATTAGAATTAATGCATAATTAATCTAACTTAATAAAAAAAATGTAGAAATAAAAATTTAAACCTAAAAATTAAGTCTAAAATATGTTCATATTGCTTGTTAATTAATTTTAAAATAAAAAACTAATTTTTTTTGGATTTTTGAGATTGTTTTGGAAATTTATTAAGTTGAATTAACATATAATTATACAAATAATTATACAAATAATTTAAACTTAGAGAGAAAAATATTCTAAATAAGTACAAAATTAGTTTATAATATATAAACCTAATTTAATAAAAAGAACATATTTTTTTCTGATTTTTTGATAAGTTGAAATAATTAAAAGGCAAATATATAAATATATACTAATTAATTAAACAAAATATTTAATTATTAAGAAAAATAAAATATTTTTGTGTCAAAAAATAATATATTATTTTATAAACCTAAAATTATTTTTATTATATTTTTTGATTTTTTAAACTATTTTAAATTAATTTTGCAAAGTAAATAAAATAAAATGGAAAATATATAATTAATGATCTGGTGTGGTTGATAGGAAGGTCTATGGTAAGGATGAGCATCCAGGCACGTTGGATGGGGAATTAATGAGATTAGATGGCTTGGAATTAGAGGGAGCATGATAACGCGTACGTCTTAACGCACAGGGTCCCTTCGTTTCAAAACCAAACGCGCGCGCAAACCAGCGAATGAGGGAACGACGCGTGGTCATCTTCAACCTCCAGACCGTCATTTTAGGTCAGCAACTGCCTTTAGCGACGGTTCCCGATCATTGATA
The DNA here is from genome assembly GCF_029867415.1 of Vicia villosa. Classification (NCBI taxonomy): domain Eukaryota; kingdom Viridiplantae; phylum Streptophyta; class Magnoliopsida; order Fabales; family Fabaceae; genus Vicia; species Vicia villosa. The sequence goes on from NC_081180.1 coordinate 251,173,908, forward strand.
TAGCCCTGTCAATACGAATGCAAGTAAAACTCACAAAAATATTTCGCGAGGGTACCTATGGATTCGTCTGAATCTCACGAATTCAGCCATGCCTTTAATTGAGGCTAATTTTACCTGTAGAGGAAAGCCCTAAAAAGACTTGGAAAACCTTAACTATGGTATCTTCTTGAATACGTGACCAAACCTTAATTAACTATCCAGAAACGTTCATCAGGTTAATCTAAACATGGATATGCAATCAAAAATTATTTAAAATGTGTGGAAGTATGGATTCGATGTTGGTTTTACTTGGTACAAATCATGAGCTCTGCGGTACGGTTCTGAATGCCTCCAAGCTTGGAAATGTTCAATGATACTTGAGGAATGTTTTGGAATGAATATTTGGACTTGAATTGGACTGAAACTTAAAATTCGAATTTCAAATTTCTTACAATATTCCAAGCATGATACAAGTGTGTTAAAAGCATGGATTTGGTTCTAAAATTGTGTGTGTATGTTACTGAAGTGTCCTAGTTCATTTATAAGCAATGAATGAGCTTCAAACTTAAGCTAAGAAGCATTGATGATCTTTGATTCTTTGAATTATTTAATATTAAAAAGTTTGAATTCTTTGGCCATGGCTTTGAATTTTCTTCACCCTCTTGCTCTAGGCCTGCTATGTACTTCTCTTTGTTGCAGAAAATAAGCTATCTTGATGACTCAAACAAGAGACAAAGCTTTGGATAATGATCTTGCACCATTTCTTTTTAATTTAATTTTAAAGGTAATAAAATTAAACTAAAAAAGAAATAAAAATGTTATGGGCCTTAGGTTGGTCGTGGGAGGCCCTTAGCACCATTAGAATCATGTTTGGATCATGAAAACTTGGCCCCTTTTGAAAAAAAACATTTTTTATCAATGTTGGTTTCATGCATTTTCCCAAAATATAGCCAACTTCAACAAGGCATAAATCCCTCAATTTTGATCATATGAAGGAGTTCTGGTACTTTTTAGAAACCTCAAGATGTCCTCTACAAGTTACTTTGGAAACTTTTTTTTCATTTGGAGAAGTTATCTTGATGTTATGGCCTTTGACAAAAAACCACTTTTTGTTGACTTTGAAAATGACCTGTAATGTCTGAGCTAATATTTTTCAAATGGTGAATCCAATGACCATGGGATCAATTTCATTTGAAAGATAATTGAATTTCCTTCAAAACAAGATTTGGTTGGAATTTTTTGAATGAACGAGGAGAGAGTTATGGTCGGTCAAAGTTCAGTTGACTTTTTAGGAGAAAACCCTAATTTTGAAACTTAGGGTTTTGTTGATTTTTGATCGTTTCTTGATGAATTATGATCAACCAATGATCAAATGATGAAAATTTTTACAAAATATGGATATTGACAAAAAAATTCATTTTTGACTGTCTGTTGACTTTTCGGTCAAACTGGTCGTCAGTTGACTGTTTGAGCCGCTGACTGTGCGTCTGAGCGAATTGAAGTTTGAAAATTTGTATGGTGGCACTTTGAGACATATGAAGGTCCATGAAATCCATTTGAGTTCTCAAAAAACTTGTTCTCCTGAAAAAAACAAAAACCCTAGTTAGGGACTGTACGTGTAGGAGACAGTTAAGCGTACTTGATTTTTGTGCAGTGTTGAGTCTCTGCTGATCATGTGATTATCAGAAGACTTCTAGAACAAAAATATTGGAATTTTGAAATGCAAAATATTGACTTGATTGATGGTACAAAACATGGAGAATCGTGCTGTCAGCGGGTTTGATTGTCAACTAGCTGTCCAGGCATTAACATAACAGTTAAAGTGAAAATTCAACAGTTAAAGTTAATTTTTTATTTTTGTTTTTTTGTTGTGTTAATGGTGAAAATTTATTTACATGAGTTGTTAGAAAAACACAAATATAATAAATAAACAAAAAATACCGTACGCGAACGAAATTACCGATAATAACCTTGAAAAATATTTAATGCACAGAAAAATAAATATTTAACTGGCAGAAAACACACAAAATATTATCTTAATAATTAAACGATAGTATGACATTTAATACTGACAGTACAAATATTACATAATATAATGAACAGTACGACAAATATAATGAACAGTACTTTATTTGAAAGCGAAAGATACGACAAACTTTAAAAATGACGATTAAAAACCCATGCTATAAATAACAACATATAGATGATCGGGAGTGTAAGCAACCCAGGTCCGCATTTTTCAGGACTATGCAGATAGAAAAAAGGACATGATCACCACTAAAACAGTGATAACCATAAGAAAACACGTATCCATCCACTTTGCCATTTTTGCCGGGGAAGAAGAGAAAATAAATATGAGGTAGAAGTTTAGAGAAATGAGTTGAAATTTGATGTGAGAATTTATGGAAAAAAATGAGAGATATTTATAGAGTGAAAAGAAGGATAGAGACGTTGGGGAATGAAGTGATGTCGTACAAAAAAGGAAAATTTGAGTGGTAGTAGGATTTGAAAGAAAGTGTATTGTAGGGTTTGAAAAGAGAGATGTATAGAATAAAGTTAGGATTTGATTTTGAAAGAAAGAGATTTGAAAAGAAAGGAAGAGATTTTGAAAATAATAAAATATAGTACAAAAATTAGTGGGAAACAAAAACTACTAATAATTTACTCGTTACCAGTACAGTCTGAATCCCCGGACTCTGTGCCTGCAAAAATTTAATTTTGTACCAATTGCGTCAGTACTATTTATCTGAAAATAAATCTCAAATAAACAGCGTGTGTGAAGTGATATACAGTATTTGGAATTTGCGTAAGAATAGATTCAACAGCGAACCAGACAGAAGTCTGTTGCCTTCTTTCTGAAAAAGATGCGGGCAAATTTTGAGGTATAACAGTATGCTTGTAACTGATTTTTTCTGGTGGAAAGGTAGTTGTGTGTGTTATTTTGAACATGGCCTTATGAATGTGTGCATTTGGTTTTGAATGGTTTTGTATTTGAATGCAACAAGTCAGCCTGGTATGCTTGATCAACTTGTATCGGGGCAGACTTGAGTGTCTCTCTTTTGATAGATTATGACCTGAATTCGATGTGTGTCCATGCAGGTTTCTTTTGTGTTATGACGAACCGATCTTGAAGCATATTTAGATGCAAACATGGTCTTGTGTGATAGTTGCTCGTGTTCATTGATGACATTGGTGGGCTGATACATATTGCTTGAATTTCCTTATTGCCCCTGCTCGGTTTTTTTCTTTAGGCTTGCAGCTTCATTGGTGCTTGATCGAATTCTGCCTAGCTGCCTCTATCGTCTCTATTTTATTGTGTGAATTTCCCCTTAAAAAATGTGAAGTGAATGATATGGATGAATGTATGGTTTAATGTATGTTCTGAAATTTAGGTAGTGTTGTGAATGGTATAGGATGAACTGGTTTGGATATTTTGTACAGGTTATGGCATGATGCAGGTTGATCTTTGGTTATGACTTGTTACTTGAATTCCCACTGATCTACATTATTTGAATTTCTTTTGATGAGTGTTAGTGTAGGTTATGATGTAGGGAGCATAGAATAGGATGTATGGTTGAATATATATGTATTGATGCAAGGCTATAAGATTGTATTGGCTTAATTGTTTTGGATGTATGTGTTGTTGTTAGTGTGATTTTGGATGGTTAGAAGTGTTTGGTGTAGATATATTGAATCAATGGTGGCTGGTTTAAACTGTGGTATGTGCAAGTTTGATGAGTATTCTTGGAATTGTTTTTACGCAGGTTGATTACAAGACTAAAGTGGTAGCATTATTTGGCCATAAGGAATCCAGGAGCATTAAAGGATGAAAGAATGGTAATCACCAAATGGGGGTCAACAAGAAGCTGACCTGGAAAAGGACAGGTCTAGGAGACTACTGAGTCATAAGTCGATGGTCAACAATTGACTAAAATGTCAACTGTTGACAAAAGTCAATTATGGCCTTTTTCTTTGTGTAATTTTCATGGTTTTGTAATGTGTAAAGAAGGATGAGGATGTGAATGTTAAGTGTAAAACTCTGTAATGGATTTGGCTATAGAACTTTTGATGTTTTCATGTGAATGTTGACTCTTGTACGTTCCAAATGACTTTTCTTAATTTCGTGCACTTGAAGTATCAATCCAATATCGCAATCAAACCATGATGTGAGATGGAGGCCGATAGGAATTCAGGTGGACTTTGGTCAAAAGGTCAACCCCCATGGTTTGACTTTGACCAAAAGTCAAAGCTTAGACACACATCTTTACCGTGAATTCCAACTTCTGCCTTGAACTCCATTAAATAGACGAAAACACTTTGCAATTGATGATGAATTGAAATCATAGGTGGTGAAATGAATCCACGTGAACCCAAAAGAATTCCTTTGATCACAACACATATAGGGAAATAAACCCCCATTCATTTGGTAATTAAAGACACCATGAAGATGCGTCTAACCTTGATCTATAAGAACTTTAATCCAAGTTCAAAGCTTTTGAACGGAGCCTGATTGAATGACTTGAACCACAATCGGTAATGAAACCACACCTCAGATGACAGACATTCCTATATACTAAATAAGACCTCAATCCAAGATCCGAGAAAGCCTTTGTTGAACAAGCTGACTTAATGCAGAAACCTAAACCACGTGGAACCCTATATCCTTCTGTAACCACTGATCCCATACCCAATTATTGGTTAATGATGCATGAGTGTTAAATGACCTAATGGAGGTATGTAGATGAGATGCGAAGCTTAAGCCAGTTAAAAGCTAAAGGGGTAGGACAAATTTTGGGTATGACAGGTATGGACTAAGATTCTTCTGGGTTGTTTTTACCACAGAAAATCAACAAGTTCTTCAAACTTCGTCAATAAGGACCAACAATACATTATGTATTGTATTGGTAAACAAATCAAGGTGGATCTTCCCTTCATCATCTTCAATCACTTGTGGCATGCTGTGACTGATTCAAGAGACGAAATCAGGCTGCAATATCCAAACAAAAAGAGGAACGTTATTCCTTTTGGAAGAATCCTTACAAATCTTCTGGTTCAAATAAAGATTGTTGAAACTCTGGAGAACGCGAGCATAATCAACAATCCTTACACTATTATTGGAAGTACTATAAATGCTCTTACTCTGAAGAAAATGGGCATAATCAAGTTTATTGGTTCTACTCCTAAGGTGAACAAAGAAGTTAGGTCCATAAGAGGTCCTGTTCTGGATGACTTTGAGATGTTCTTCAAGAATGAACAACCAGAAGTTATTGTCAGATATCTTGCCATGCACAAGGAAGCTGGTTCTGAGTGTGATCTTGTCTGGATAAGCAACCAGAAACTTGATACTGCTGCTAATCAAGGTCCAGAAATAGAGGCAGAAAAAGAAAGAAGAACAAAGAGAAAATTAGATCTTCCTACAATCAGTGAAGAGCAGAAGGAAGATGAGACGAAGAAACAGAAGGAAGAAGGATAAGCAGATAAGAAGAAGCATAATAAGGATGATAAGAAAGAAGAAGAGAAATAAAAAGAAGAAAGATAAGAAGAGGAAAGAAAAGGAAGAAAAGAAATAAGTAGAAAAGAAGTTGGAGAAGAATGATGTTGAAAAATAAAAGCAGAAGGAAGTGGAAAAGAAGAAGGAAAAGTTAAAAGGAAAGCAGAAGGTAGTGATACAGAAGGAGAAAAAGAGAAAGGCAGTAGGAGAAGGACCTCCTAAGAAGAAGCAACGAGGTCCAGATATTGTAATTTCTGAACCTGATTCTGATTTTGTTTTTAATTCAAAGAATGTATCATTAGAGGATAACCTAGAAATTCAACCAGAAAAAGCCTCTACTAAGCTTCCTCCAACCACCAAAGTTCTCACTCCTGCTCCTTCACCCAAGTCTAAAGGCACTACGCCTATTCTTGATTCTGTACCCCCAGCTTCTGAACCTATCCTTGAAGCCACACCCCTTAACACCATCATTCCTCCTCGTGCAAATATATCCACTTCTCAACCTCCTCCTCACCTCAATTAAACTCTTGTAGACACTGTTGTGCTCTACCCTTTCACACATTCATATGTTGAACCATCTGATTCTAATTCTTTCACCCGCCTCTTGAACAAATATCGTAAACCTAAACCTAACCATGTTGTTGTGGTTTTAGACTCAGATCATGAAGCTGATTCCTCTCAACCTCCCTCTCAACCACCCTCTTCTGAAACATAATTTGTTTTAGATAGAGTTCCTCAATTATATGCCCTATCTTACCCAGATAAACCAATCTCTTCTCTCCATCTCCAAATACCTAATCCTACTCCCAGACCATCACCTCCTAGACCTTCTGTTGATACATTTTTTGAATTATTAACCCTTAAGGTCAGAACAGGTTTAGATGCTCTGAAGGTTGCACATGATGCCAAACTGGATCATGTTGCTGCTAGGAAGCTCTGGAGAACTTTCAGAAGGGAGATTCAGTCTGTTCTTCTGGATCTTCAGCAAGACTGTCTAGATATTGCTCCTGGACCTTCTGGATTCCTTCTGGAGTATGATGATGGAAGATACTACCATCCCATCACCAGCTGGAAGCCTCTTGAAGAGAAGGAGTTTGTGGATGAGCTTGCAGAAGAAGAGAATCCTCTGGCAATCGTTGTATGGAAGCCACACTCCTACAAGGTTCTTAATAGAGACTTTCAGTTTTTATTCAGAAGTTAAATATCCTCCAGAACCAGAGACTCCTATCCCTCTAGAAAATTTGGCTGCAATTCTTGAAGGCCTAGAACATCCTGCTGAAAAGATTCCTGTTGAGGAAAATCATGAAGAAGTTCTTATGGTTGAAGTTGATGCTGCAAATCCTCTTGTTCTGGACAAAAGCTTTGATGTTTCTCTTGATGGTCCTTCTGCTTCTGTGCTGATAAACACTATGAAGGAGCTCCAACAGAATCAAGCTACCTTGGCTCTTCGTCTAGACAAGCAAGAGGATACAAACGCTGAGTTTAAATCCTTCATGCAGGATCAGAAGGAAGCTACAAGGAAGCAAGTTGAAGACACTACTGAGATTAAGAACCTTCTGGCTGTCTTAGCTTCTAGGTTTAGCCAGTCGTAGTCTGCCTTGCGTCTTAGTGTGTTTTCTTGTTTTCTGCATCTGCGTGAATTGCATTTGATTCTGTACCCTTATCTTCTGATGTTTTCAATGAAAAATTATCTGTTCTTTCTTCACTCTGTGTGTTTTGTTCATCTGAATATTTATGCTTTTTGATGTTATGACAAAAAGGGGGAGAAATATGATAATTGAATTGGTTTATAATATCAGTTGCTAGGATTAAGTCTCAACATTTCCTAACATTATTTGCAAGTTTTCTGTCTTTGATAGTTTTTTGCAGGGATGAGATATTCTGAAAAAACTCAAAGTGAGAAGCAAATACATGGGAAAAGTAACTCTAAAGCTCCTGAAGATTTGAAGCAAGCTAAGTGCTCTGAAGTTTCAAATCCAGAAGCAAGAAATGCTGAGATCAGAAGCAAGAAGAATGCTCTGATACAATCAAGTATGCTCTGATACAATATTCAATTGATTACAAAGAGAAATTCAAAGCTCTGCAACTGTCCAATGAAAGCTCTGAAGAGAAGCTCTGAATGTTCTGAAGTTCTATTCAAAGTGAAAGTCTCAACTGAAATGAAAAATACTCAGGGAAGTCTTTTATTTATAAATTCTTCTAGTATTAATTTCAGGGGGAGATTGTTAATCTCAGGGGGAGACATATTCACACACTCTGATTATATGCTTATGCTATATCTGTGTAATTGTCTTTGTTCATATGATATTCTGGATACAAATTCATATCAATTATATATGTTTTTATCATCATCAAAAAGGGGGAGATTGTTAGAACAAGAATTGTTATGATCTATATTTTGTGTTTTGATGATAACATTATATATGAATTTTGTATAAGATAATATGGTTCTCCAATCCTTTACATTTTCCATTTCAGGAAATATATAAAGAGTATGCACAAATCAGCGCTCAGAAGCAACTAACTCTGGAAGTTCTGGATGGCTTCATCAGAACATGCTCTGGCAAGACATCAGAAGATGATCAAGCAGAATAAGAACGTGAAATGAAAGCATCAGAAGAACGAAGTCAGAAGCAGAAGCACTGAAGTTCTGAATGGTATCACGCTCAAGCTCTTCAAAGTCAAAAGACAAGAAGATGCTCTGCACCAAGCTGTTGACTCTGAAATTCAAACGTTGTTATCTACAAAATCTGATTCCAGAAGTAAGTACAAGGTGGAAGGCTGAAACGTCTAATCTCTGACTGAAAAAAGGAACGTTAGAAGCTACAAAAGGCAAAGTCAGTAAAAGCAGGAAAAGCAAGGCTCGAGGTAGTTGACAAAAGTGTGAAACATTAAATGCAGAGCTGTACTATTCACGCAAAGCATTAAATGCTCCCAACGGTCATTTCCTCTTAGCGCCTATAAATAGAAGTTTTGCTCAGAAGCAAAGTAGAACACTTGTGCAAAATACGGAAACACTGTCAAAATCAAAGCTCACGAACTTCATCTTCAACCTCACAAACTCTTGTAATATTTAGTGAGTGTTAAGCCTAGAACTTAAGAGAAATATCACAGTTGTGATTACAGCTTTATTAGAAGCAATCTATACTCTTGTAAACATTATTTTACATTGTTTGTAAAAGGTTCCTAGAGTGATCAAGTTGTGATCTGTAGACTCTAGAAGACTTAGAGGTTATTTAAGTGGAAAACCATTGTTATCAGTTGGATTAGTGGATTAAATCCTCAGTTGAGGTAAATCACTCTAAGGGGGTGGACTGGAGTAGTTTCGTTAACAACGAACCATGATAAAAATAATTGTGTTCATTGTTTTTATCTTACAAGTTTTTGAAGTCACACTTATTCAATCCCCCCTTTCTAAGTGTTTTTCTATCCTTCAATGTCTTGCTTATCCCTCTAGCGGGAGTACCTTTTATAGCCTTGATTTGGTCCTTAGAACCTCATCAAAGCGGTGTCTTTTGAACTTCTCATCGTTACAAACGTTTCTTGCGTATTTATTATCGAGTCATGAATGACATATTTAAGCAGCAGTTATGGCCGAGTAGTATGTAATAGCTAGGCATTATGCCTGAGCTGTGTTGTGACCTTTCATACGCTCATTAGTACGCGTCCTATACTTGGAATTCGGCTAGTACCTATCGGGCGATGTGGGTACTTGGATGTGGTCTAAGAGACCCTCAGCTGACTCATATAATACTTCAATCCATGGTTCATTCCAAGTCGCGTCCTTGTAAACATCCCGAGTATGGAACATGAATAAATAATAATTTCATTTTTCGTTGATATATAAATTATTAGAATTCATATCATACAAAGAATATGATAAACTATACATACAATATTTGTTGATTTATTAATGATGTTTGGTTTAGTTCGGTTTGCAAAATAGAAACTGCAAACCGAACCAAACCGCGCAATTTTATTAGAAAATAACCCAAATGCATTCGAATCAAATGCGGTTTTTTGGGGTTTCGATTTAGTTCAATTCGATTTTGCGGTTTTCTATTGGGCCGATTCGGTTTTGAACACCTTGGTTGAAGAAATTATTGGCGATCTGATCACTTAATAGAGCAATTGTGACAATGCAACGAAAATGGTTTGAGGAGTCTGACTTGTAATTTCGTGAGAATCAAAAGGTCGTTCTCACATACGCTACCACTATTTCAATGTGGAACTGGAAATTGATGACGTGTTGATTGTAAAATATAATACATCGGTGTGGGTCTCTTGGTACATAAGAACGGGAAAGTATACATCATTAACATTCTAACGCCGAAGTCAATAATATCACGAAAGGGCAACTTTACAAGAGTCAATAGAATTATATACAATTCCGGTCTAATTTATAAGAAAAAAAACAAAGACAAATTTAGCTCCAAGAAAAGCTCAAATGTATGAACAATGCTATAATTACATCAAAGACAATAGAACATGGCATCAGTTAAAGTGAAGGTGGGCATAACATACACCAGAGCTGCCTCAACAAAACAAAGATTTAACTCCAAGAAAAGCTCAAATATTTTCAGAGTCTCATCCCAAATCTGCAAACAAAACAAAAGAGTGTCATCTCTTAATTGAATTGCATAATGTAACAACTTATAAACCAATCTCCTCATATAAAGTTGGCATCCAACACAATTATACTAGTTTCTCTAACTTTACAAGTTGGTTATGTGATTACAGTACCGATACTTGTTCTTAATTTTAACCGCTGAAACATATTGCCTTAAATGTCACATTTCCAAAAAACAACTTGAGCAACAAGACAAAGTCACACTTTCATAATAGCTTATAGTTCAAAAATCCAAACCCAACAGTTGAATGCATGATAGAATATGAAAAACCAAAAACTATTACTTACATATTATCCATAAACTATGAGTTCACATGTTGGAGAGGCCTTTGGGCATAGAGACATTCTTCTTTGTTTTATTTTGCACGGGATTTCGATTTTCATGGATTGTAAAATTCTTGCATTCTTCAAAATATATGTTGGTAACATAAGGAATAGAATGCTCTCAATAGTGCAACTTCTAAGTTGCGATAAAAGGCATTGTGGCACACACTCCGGATCCACCCAAGTTTCTGGATAATCTTCAAGAAATTCCCTCTTCATTCCTTCCCTTATCCCATGACAGTCCTGTTAATAGGACACTAAAACAAAATAAACCAAAACATACTTAAGAGAAATGATAAACCAAATAAGATTATTAAACTTAACCACCTCGTAAAGTTTGAGATTTTGAAGCTTGGGGCACTGGTGGAGCACTTTTCCAACCAATTCCCAACTATTGTGGAGCTCGAGGGAGGTCAAATTATGAAAGATAGGGCCCTGGGGTTGATTCACCTATATTATCCAGAAAAGAAAAACTTGAGAGGAAATAAATCTATTTTTGCTACTCACACCTATAAAATTAGTTAAGTGACTGACCTTGTATGCTTGGTGAGACAGTAAATAGCCTAAGCACAAAGACTTGGAACTAGTGAGTGCTTCCAGCGGTATGCATGACCACGGACTATAACTGATAGTTGCTGTAGTCAATTTGGGTAACCTTAAACTTCTAAATTCCTGGAAGATGACAGACTCCTCCTCCTCCATACAACCCAACAATACATAACATACCTCTAAATCCTCGAGAATTGGACTTGCAGACAGAAGCAGCAAAAATTCTCTAGCTCCTTGGGGCTCAGGAAAAATAATCCCTCTCAAATGAAGGGTTTTGAGCGAGGGAAATCCAACCGAAGAAAAAGCAAAACCCTCTAGGCAAAACCACCAGAGTTCGAGCCTTACAAGAGTTTTGCTAGCGAAAATACTAGAGGGCAATTTTGGTCGCAAATGATAACCAATTTCATCCAAATCTATATGAATAAGAAGGTTTTGGATTTTGCATTGAACAAGAAAATTGATCCATTTGAATAGATTGTGCACGTGGAGACAAGTGGGAGTACAGTCCAGGGAGAAATCTTTGATGAAACGAGAGCCAACAGCGTCTCGCGAATCCAAAACGGAGTTGACTGAATCTTCGAAGCTATCAGCTTCGATGCCGATGAAATCAATACTATCACACAATTTCCATAGATTAATCCACCTCTTGCTCAGTATGCCTGTGGAAACCGCCTTTTTGGTGGTAAGAAAAGAGAGAATGCGACCTAGAACTTCTTCCGGTAAATCGCTGATCTTATCTGGTTTGGAAATCTCTTCGCGACATAGAACTTTTTCTGGCAAACCACAGATCTTATCTGCTTCGGAAATTACATGTCGATGCATTTTTATAATTGTAAACAAGATGAATTTTTCTTACGATTAGGGTTTGCTGGGTTTGTTTGGTTTTATATAGCCGACAACACTTACTGTGCGTTAGATTCACATTAAAGTACAGGACAAACAAGCCCTTGAGTTACAAGACAACTATTTGTCTTGTGTTTTGTTTAACAAATTATTATGGTCATCACAAACAAAATAATATCAACTTTACCAGCGTAAATGTTATATATATTTCATATTTTTATAATTATATTCATTTATTTGTTAATTTATATTTTTTTTAATTGACGAATAAATATATAAATGTACAAAGTAATTATAAAATTTAACATATTCCAAATTAAATAATAAAAATCCTTAATTTTTGTTACTACAATATTTGCTTATAATATTTTGAGATGTATTAAACACTATCCGAAATTATGCTACACATTTCTAAATGAAATATAATTTCTACATATATTTCAAATTTATTTATTTTATCAAAGGTGCGTTCGTTCATTTATTTTATCAAATTTATTTATTTTATCAAATGAAATATAATATTCATTTATTTGTTACTACATATATTTAACAAACCCGTGCGTTCGCACGGGTTCTGGTATGGGACTGTCATATCCCAAAATTTGCCCTCTTATATTCAATCAAAGGTCCCTCTATTCATCTTCAATGGCTCAAGTTTCAAAGGCTTACTCAGGTCACTCTCTCCTAATCAAAGATCTCCAGAACTAGGGTTTTCATTTTAAGGCCTCAAATGGATCTCAAGGTGTCTCACATATATCAAATTATCTCCATGCCAATTATCAAACTTCAATCCCAAGGCTTTTCCATTCAAAGGCTCAGATGATCAATAATCGACCATGTTGACCTAAAAGTCAACTATAGTCAAAGTACGGTCAAACTTCAAGATTTTTGGTCAACATCAAGTATGTGAGGCTATATCCATCATTTGATCAAAGGTTGATCATAATCCATCAATAGAAACTCAGAAATGAACAAATGCAAAAGGTTCAAATTAGGGTTTCTTAAGGAGTATCAAAAATTTCCCAACCAAAGCCTACTTCAAAGGAAATTTGATTCTCTACAACTTTGATGTTGGGCCCAAGATCAAGAAGTGCACCATTTGGGAGATATGGTCAAAGAGATTATAGGTCTTCCTAAAAGTCAATGAAGTATACCTTTTGGGTCAAAGCTCATAACTTGAGCATGGAAACTTCAATTGAGATGAAACCAAAGACATCATTTAGAGGACTCTCTAAGTTTTCTAAAATGATCAAGAATTCCTCCATAAAGTTAGAATTAAGAGAGATATGCATGATGGAAATTGAGCAATTTTAGGAGGAGCGTGAAACCCTAATTGACAAAAACATGATTTTGGACTAATGGGCTTAGAATTCTGATTTCAAATATGACCATGGCCCATAAAAGGACTTTTGAAAACTTTATTTTATTTTTATTACATTTATTTTGTTTAATTGAATTTTTATTCATTTTAACATTTATAAATTATATAAATATGAAATAAATGGTTTTTAAATCAAAGATTGGTTTTTTAATCAAGTTTCAACAATCCAAATGTCAAATAAGGATACAAATCTCCTGCAAGAGAGATTGGAAAGAGATGAGAATAATTTGAACCAAAAATAGCAAGATTATATACAAGTTCAAATCAAATCTTTTTTTAAAGGAAGAGAAGATATTTCTCCATGGAATTAAACCTAATTCTCTCCCATATATATAACAAACCTTGCAGCTGCACCAAGGGGGGGAGGAAGACGAAAATCATAAAGGAAAAGAGGCTAGGGTTCCATATTAAAAGCCACACAAATTTATCAAAACAAAAAGGCGAATGGGCAGGCCTCCTGAGATTTTTAAAACGATTCTATCACGTTCCAGAGGTAAAGGAGAGGTGAGGGGGATCTTTTGAAGATCCCCATGCTCGCCATACAGTGGCATACACGTTCATGTTTCCTTTGAAATATGTTCACCATCGTTTTTCCAATTTATGATTTGTTTTAATTAAATCTAACACCACTAACATGTTCATATGCTGTTTTAGAGATGATTTGGCTATTCATTTGCAAGGTTTAACGGCTGGGCAGGTATTTGCCATTGCTAGGGCATAAAGAGAGCAAGCTCTCGTTCTCCGCATGCAGACCGTTTCAGACGCCAAAACCACCTCCATTGAACTCAAGACGTTACAATTAGGGGATCTGGGTTGTTTTCTTTCTCGTTCCCCTTCGATTCGTGCAGGTTCCGAAGCAATGCCATGGGAGGGCGAAAATATGAAGAATCCGCAGCAAAATACATGGTTGTTTCCGCAGGTAATCATAAAGGAGAAGATGAATAGTATAGGGAGACTTTGACTGCAGTATTTGGACGCGTGTCGTGACGTTAATGAAGGGTCAGCGTTGTAGCTTCCTCTCTCCACTTCCCATTGGCAACACGCAACACAAAGGGGCCCACGCGGAGTGTCTTCTTTGACTAATCTCGTTAATGACTTTATTTTATATATTATCTTTTCCGTGCCATATACGTATGACTAACATGTTTCAGTTGGATTGGCTAAGGTGGAGGAACTATGACTCTGAAGGCTCAGGTTCGAGACCTGGCCATGACTGTTTATTTTTAACAAATTCAGTACGCAGATCCTATGCAACAAACCTACCATTTCCACCGTGCACCTTCAGCGCATCACCACAGGATCTCCTATAATTCAAAATCTAACGCTCCATATGATGCTGCTCCACCATGGACCTTCAAAGGCCATCAACACATGATCGCTCCCAGGTTTTATTTATTATCTTTTATTTATATCGTTTAGTTAAATATTTAGATTAAAGATGAATGGTTAATTTAATTTAATTTAGGATTAGAATATCAAACTAGGATTAGGGTTAGAAGTATGACATTTTCCCCGATTATTCGATTATATCGATTATTCGATTTAATTGATTTAATTATTTTTAATTATTAAAATCACAAAAAGCCCTAGGAGTTATAACAAAAATATTAGGGTTCACCCAATCCCATTGGCCAGTGGCTACGGTATTAGGATTAGGGTTTTCCAACCAATTTAGTTTCATCCAAAAACAATCATAGAATTTTATTCGCTTCGATTAAATCAATTAATCGCGGTGGGTAATAATCAAATAAATTACTTAATTCTTAAATATAAATTAAAATAACATTTATTTTGCTAAATGGTTTTAACCAAAGCTATTGGTTACGATGATTAGCATTTTCCCCTTCATCCAAATTCGTTATTATTTGTAATCGAATCAATCGATTATGAGGGGTAACGATAATTAAAATACGCACATTTGCTATTCGCGATAATCAATATATCGATTATAGTGGTTAGCAATCCTCCCTTTAATCTGTTAGCCATGGTAATCAAATCTATTGATTATTGCAACTAACGGTAACAAACTAAAAACTAGGGTTGTACGCCCAAATCTTAAAAACACTAAACCACGATACTACAGTTTTTCAACACTGCGATGTTCACAACTGCGATAAGGTAATTCAAAATACCTTCGAACATTCGCATTTCAAAACAACTTCAAATACAATCAAATTCAATTCTAAGGCGTACAACCCTGTCCCCGAACTACGTAGACTCTGATCTTCCCTAAGGAGGTACGTAGGCACTTGGCAACAAGGCGAGTCCCCCTCTTTCAAACCCTAATCATTTTCAATAATTAAACTTTTAACCCTATTATTTGTCTGTTACCCTCTTTTATGTTTTTGCCACAACCCTGATCTTTGCAATGTTAACCTTTAGGAAAGGGTTTTGGGTGCCTAACACCTTCCCTTAACCCGAATATAGTATCTTACCCTAAATCTCTTAATTGATAAAGGTTTCCTATTCGCCTTGGTAGAATAGGTGGCGACTCTCTAAGTTAAATTTTTAGGCAGGTTGCTACAGCTGGCGACTCTGCTGGGGAAACTTAAATGGTGAATACTATGCTCCTATAGGTTTTGGCAGGGTTTAGGTTTGGGCGCATTTTAGGGTTTGGCAAACTTGCCATTTTCAGGGTTTGGGGGAGGTTCATCTTTTTTTTTTTTTATAAATTTTAAATTATTTATTTATTTGTTTTTGTTTTTTTTATTAAATGTTTATTTATCTGCCTTAAAATGTTTGATTATATATTATATGCATTGCTGGTATTTTCTATGTTGTGTTAAACCCTAAGTGTGGGAGTTAACTTTGAGATCAATAGGGGAGTATGAATCGCCTACGAGTCTCATTGATAACTCCACTCGGAGTGGGTTGAGTATTCGGAAATGTCCAAAACGAGGCTTGACTTTGTTGAGGGCAGGACTGGACACTTGGCTGATCTCTCCGAGAACCTACCCCAAAAATTTGAACCTCATGGATAAAACGAGTTGTTCTAAAATCCGAAGAGACAAAAAAAGTCTCGGAGGCTACGAACGACCCCATGAGACCTTCTAGAACCCCCCATAAAAAGGTTGGCTCCCTAGAGCCCCCTACGTCGAACCTATGAACCTAGGACTTTTAGGATTATGTGCTTATTATATGTTTGCAATCTATATGCTTCAAGTATCTATCTGTTTCAATTTTGCAGGTATCCCTACGTATTCCCTAGCCTATAGGGATCCTATTCTTAAAATCGTGTCCTTCGCACGAAGGACACCATCGTTAGCACACGTCGATTGGCCTCTCGATGGCCATGAGATCTAGTGACTGTCTTGAACAGTCACTTTATGCTGCTCCTACGCACTCCCTAGCCCGTAGGGATTTTCCTTTTACATCTTTGTATTTTTACAACCACGTGTCCTTCCCACGAAGGACATCTTCATTAACGCATGTCGATTGGACTCTCGATGGCCATGAGATCCAGTGACTGTCTAGATTGGTCATCCCGTGCTTATTCCCGTATACCCCTAATTTGTAGGGTTTGGATTTCCGTTTAGACATCTTTCATCCCTAGCCTGTAGGGATTTCTCTTCACCCGATATCGTCCTTAGATAGGATGTGTTCCACATAGAGAACCTTCCCACGAGGGACAACTTCGTAAGTACACGTCGAACGACCTCTCGAAGGTCATGAGACTTGGTGACTGTCTTGAACGGTCATCAGCTACTTCCCACGCACTTCCTGATCCATTCCCATTAACGTGTCATAATATCTAGCTCGCAAATATTTCATTAGAGTCTAATGTCATCCCTAAATCCGCATAGGCTATCCTTAGGATTATATCTATCACACGTCCGCATTGCATTACATACAAGGAGTCATAATATACAAATAATAAAGGAGTCTTTTGCACACGCACGCATTCGCATTTTCATGCATTCATACATCTACATTCACATTTGCATTTCCATTTTCACCCGCATCCATACTCACCGTGCTAGTCGGTTTCCTGAAACTCATGTAAAAATAAAAGGATCATAAACTATAGAGAAAGGAAGATAAGCTATCGAGAATGATTTTGGTCCTGCTAAGGAAAAGAGGATGTCTCTCACTGTGCCAGCCGCATGTCCATGCCTTACCGTAACAGGATTGTGAATGCAACAAAGGTTATTGTCGAGCAAGGGTTAGTTCAACAACGAAGTTCCCTCATAGATACACTCAAGGGGTATCTAGTCATAAGGGGATTCATCTACGAACGTAGCAAACTTACAAGGACGCTCTACGATAACCTGGGGGCAAGGATTAATCCAACTAGGGCAATACCCTGAACAAAAATGCGTGACTACGATGCAGGGTATGCGACATATGCTAACTCCATACCAAGGGGCAAAAAGGCCATAGGTTTTTCTATCAATCTACAAACTTTGAAGGCTGCAAATGGTTTGGTGCTATCCTTAGAAAAAAAGGCAAAAGAGGTTCAGTCAAAGGAAACTCATGAAGTTCCGGTACGACGAAAACCCACCGCTTACAATTATTTCCGACAGGTTTGACGTGCCCATGGAGAATTCGAGATTACCCTTCACTTCTACAAGTCAACGAACTAAGGGGTAAAACAAAGTCGACGGATTCACAAAGGAGATTGCCCTTAGGATTAATAGGTTTATCTTTCAAGTTATATTTCCAACGATCACAAAATGCTATTTGATGTAAAACGTTGTACCTTTCGAATAGTAATTCAATAAAATAATCATGCATGTTTTGAAATCAATTCTTTCGCTCCGCTCTTGCATTACTACGACTTTCCATTTCAAATTATCTTTCAAATCATTAACAAACTTGAGGGAGAATGACGAATACAAATAACTAAATCTCGCTTAACGTACGCTTTCAAGGTAAGACCGAGCCGAGGATGTACAGGCATTGTTCCAATCCCCAAACAGTGGAGAAATAAGGATGTTAATCCCTCGTTACCCCCTCGAGCCAGGAGTTGGAGTTTGTTTCTACTTTTTCAATTAAACCTTGATTTTAACCAGGGGCAGGGTAGATTTCGATTAATTCAATGGTGTATTTTGGTTGTCAAGAGAATCAATCAATTCAAGCAAAGGTTCAAGCATATTTTCTTCCTCGCGTTCATCCAAGATTGAGGGAGCAATGGAGATGACATTCACAACATCTTCTTCCTCAATACATCATTCAAGATCGAGGAAGTATCAAATTCGAAGCTTACAAATCAAAAACAAACATGGCAGTCACAATATTCAATATTCAACATACAAGGATCAAATATCAAAAGAGCATTCAAAAGAAAAATGCCCGCTAAGTCAAAATGAAAAAATCTTAGGAAAATGACTTAGGCAAAATTAGGGCATCCCGATGGATCACATCCAAAGGAATTGATTCATGCAAAAATAAGGGATAAAAGCGAAATACAAAGGATAGTCTTGTGATTGCTAAACCATCAAAGCTTCACATCAATGCTTGGGTCTTTACAACATTTTTCATCGGTGCTTGGATCCCTACTAAGGCTTCTGCTCAACATTAAAACTGAAACGATTCTCTTACAAACAAAGCACGTCCATTGGATTAGGCGAATTTTTAGGACTTGGAGAACATCAAGGAGAAATGGGTGGGTATATAAATTTTGAGCCTTATATCCATTGTTTCTTAAACCATGAACCAAGCCAAGTTACAACATTCAAAAGTCCTAATTGAGGCAAGGTCAACTACGAAAGCATATTAAGTAGGATTTGTTATACTGACTCCTAAAGTTTGTTAAAACTACTTCTAACCATTGCGCTTCTTCAAGCATTCATTTCTAATCATCCACTCCTTCAATTTCAAAAATTGCATGCGCATCACATTAGAGTTACTTCTCAAAGGGTACAACGCCATCCACGAATATACACTTAGCACAAATGCGATCATTTCTGATAAAGACTCTTGAATGGGGAAACCACGACCAGAGGGTTTTCTTAAACAGGGGCATACAATCAAACATCCTATTAACTAGGAGGCATTCTTCCTAAGGTTCAATTGACTTGGGTCACATCTCGAAGCAATCTCAATCAGGGGCATGTCAAGCATGGGATAAATTCAAAATGGATAGAAAACCATGGATAATCCTCCATATCTGGCAAGTCAGGGGCACACCCTTCAATCTACACGTCGAAGCATATGACAAGGCTATTTCCGGAGGCACTTCCCTCATAAGCATCTTTTTCCACAAAAATACTGGGGCAATGGATATCAAATCCATAAGACGCACAATAAAAGGAAAAGGCGTCTTCACACTTTACAACCTCGAATCAATCTTTCTCCTAACTACGATCTTCAAAGTTCAAAAAAACAAGTATTGGGAAATCGCGCTAGCATCCAACAACCTCATAACATTAGCAAGCTATACACGCTTTGGTTATTAACAACCTATCATTGAAGCATCATGCAAATACATAAATCATGCATTACATACATTGGCTGATACATTACACCACACCTTTCTAGGCAGTCTTTAAGACAAATCCTACGATCCTTTCTAGGAACCTTTTCAAGTAGTCTTTTTTAAGGCGTTCATCACCCTTTCTAGGAACCTTTTTAGGTAGTCTTCTTTAAGACAATCATCATCACTTCCAAGAACCTTTTTTAGGGTAGTCTTCTCTAAGACATTCTTTTTATAAGTACCTTTGTAGGTAGTCTTCTTCAAGACATTCCTTTTCTAAGTACCTTTTGAGGTAGTCTTCTTCAAGACAATCTTCTTCTAAGCACCTTTTCAGGTAGTCTTCTTCGAAACATTCTTGTTCTAAGTACCTTTTTAAGGTAGTCTTCTTTAAGATAAATGTTCACATCCATTCCGGAAACCTTTTTTAGGTAGTCTTATAGAAGACATTATTTCGTTCCACTCATTACATGCATGAGCATAAGCATTATCCCATACATCAAAACATCTGAGTCACTACCCTGGTGCTACACCACATTGTCCATCTGCTTTCCGGTAACCTTACTGATGCCAGTAACCTTACTGAATGTTTATTCTCCAATCACCTGATTGATGTTTTCCGGTAACCTTACCAATACCAGTAACCTTACTGAGATATTCTTCCCAATCGCCTGATTGACGCTTTTTGGTAACCTTACCGATGATAGCAACCTTGCTGTTCATTTCACTCATAAAACATATACATACGCATTAGCATATACATATCATCTGGGGCATTCACATACTACATATCGCAGAGGTCCAATTTTCATTTACAAATCCAAATCCTTACAAAGTCCAGTTCTCATCCTGGAAAACCATCAAATCCAATCCTCGTTTGGTAGTCAATTCCCGTCTGACTATTACATCAAAATCCAAATCCCATTTCAAATCCTATTCCAATTCCCATTTCAAATCCTATTTCCATCTCATTTCAATTTCTATTTCAATTTCAAACCAAACCGTAACCCTCGCGTTACGTCTTATCACGGCAGTGATAATGACAATTTCAAACTAAATCGTAACCCTCGCGTTACGTCTTATCACGACAGTGATAATGGCAATTTCAAACTAAATCGTAACCCTCGCGTTACGTCTTATCACGGCAGTGATAATGGCAATTTCAAACTAAATCGTAACCCTCGCGTTACGTCTTATCACGGCAGTGATAATGGCAATTTCGAACTAAATCGTAACCCTCGCGTTACGTCTTATCACGGCAGTGATAATGGCACCTTCAATTTCAAACCAAATCGTAACCTTCGCGTTACGTCTTATCACGACAGTGATAATGGCACCTTCAATTTCAAACCAAATCGTAACCTTCGCGTTACGTCTTATCACGGCAGTGATAAAGGCACCTTCAATTTCAAACCAAATCGTAACCATCGCGTTACGTCTTATCACGGCAGTGATAATGGCACCTTCAATTTCAAACCAAATCATAACCTTCGCGTTACGTCTTATCACGACAGTGATAAAGGCACCTTCAATTTCAAACCAAATCGTAATCATCGCGTTACGTCTTATCACGGCAGTGATAATGGCACCTTCAATTTCAAACCAAATCGTAACCTTCGCGTTACGTCTTATCACGACAGTGATAAAGGCACCTTCAATTTCAAACCAAATCGTAACCATCGCGTTACGTCAGTGATAATGGCACCTTCAATTTCAATCCAAATCGTAACCTTCGCGTTACATCTTATCACGGCAGTGATAATGGCACCTTCAATTTCAATCCAAATCGTAACCTTCGCGTTACGTCTTATCACGGTAGTGATAATGGTACCTTCAATTTCAATCCAAATCGTAACCATCGCGTTACGTCTTATCACGTTAGTGCGCTAGCAGGGATATGGCACCGAGCTCTTTGGCCGTAGCCAAAACTCATTTCAATTTCAAACCAAATCGTAACCATCGCGTTACGTCTTATCATGTTAGTCTGTTGGCAGTGATATGGCACCGAGTTCTTTGGTACGTTAGTCTCTTGGCAGTAACCAAGACTCATTTCAATTTCAATTTCAATCCCCACCATGACTTATTGCGTCGATCCCTGAGCAGCAATAAGTTTTGTCATATCATGTTAGCCCCTGGCAGTGATATAAAGCTACGTCTCTTCGCAAATAGGGAATTATTTTCCCTGATCACAAGGTTTCTCAAACAGTTCCTTAATTGGGTTTATCACGTTAGTCCCTCGGCAGTGATCTTCTTCAAAACTTCACCAACAAACAAGGTTTTATTGTTCTTTTCCCAACTTACTAACATACTTCAACTAACATAACTAACAATCATGCATCATTCAATTGCATATTTCATTCATACATAATGCATATTCATACATCGCTCTCATTTATTTTGAGAAGCTCACTGCATCATACATCGTATGCATCATAACATTGCACAAAATTCAGGTTGCCTTTTTAGGCCGTGTTACAACCAAAACATAGGGGTCCCTTCCAAAAGTATCTGCTTCACATCCAAGAAAAAGAGGGGTATTTACCTCGGATGGCATCTCTAAGCCCATCTCCTGCAGAAAATACTTCCCGACAAATGCAAATTTTAGGGTATTCTCAGTGTTCAATCATCTTCTACCTTTAGATCACGATAGGCAGACGTGCCTATCTGACTCTGCAGGTTTAAGAAGATTGAACAGGGGCAGCTGTCATACCCCAAAATTTGCCCTCTTATATTCAATCAAAGGTCCCTCTATTCATCTTCAATGGCTCAAGTTTCAAAGGCTTACTCAGGTCACTCTCTCCTAATCAAAGATCTCCAGAACTAGGGTTTTCATTTTAAGGTCTCAAATGGATCTCAAGGTGTCTCACATATATCAAAGTATCTCCATGCCAATTATCAAACTTCAATCCCAAGGCTTTTCCATTCAAAGGCTCAGATGATCAATAATCGACCATGTTGACCTAAAAGTCAACTATAGTCAAAGTACGGTCAAACTTCAAGATTTTTGGTCAACATCAAGTATGTGAGGCTATATCCATCATTTGATCAAAGGTTGACCATAATCCATCAATAGAAACTCAGAAATGAACAAATGCAAAAGGTTCAAATTAGGGTTTCTTAAGGAGAAAGTCAACGTAACTTTGACTGACCATAACTTCCACATGGAGTATCAAAAATTTCCCAACCAAAGCCTACTTCGAAGGAAATTTGATTCTCTACAACTTTGATGTTGGGCCCAAGATCAAGAAGTGCACCATTTGGGAGATATGGTCAAAGAGATTATAGGTCTTCCTAAAAGTCAATGAAGTATACCTTTTGGGTCAAAGCTCATAACTTGAGCATGGAAACTTCAATTGAGATGAAACCAAAGACATCATTTAGAGGACTCTCTAAGCTTTCTGAAATGATCAAGAATGCCTCCATAAAGTTAGAATTAAGAGAGATATGCATGATGGAAGTTGAGCAATTTTAGGAGGAGCGTGAAACCCTAATTGACAAAAACATGATTTTGGACTAATGGGCTTAGAATTCTGATTTCAAATATGACCATGGCCCATAAAAGGGCTTTTGAAAACTTTATTTTATTTTTATTACATTTATTTTGTTTAATTGAATTTTTATTCATTTTAACATTTATAAATTATATAAATATGAAATAAATGGTTTTTAAATCAAAGATTGGTTTTTTAATCAAGTTTCAACAATCCAAATGTCAAATAAGGATACAAATCTCCTGCAAGAGAGATTGGAAAGAGATGAGAATAACTTGAACCAAAAATAGCAAGATTATATACAAGTTCAAATCAAATCTTTTTTTAAAGGAAGAGAAGATATTTCTCCATGAAATTAAACCTAATTCTCTCCCATATATATAACAAACCTTGCAGCTGCACCAAGGGGGGGAGGAGGACGAAAATCATAAAGGAAAAGAGGCTAGGGTTCCATATTAAAAGCCACACAAATTTATCAAAACAAAAAGGCGAATGGGCAGGCCTCCTGAGATTTTTAAAACGATTCTATCACGTTCCAGAGGTAAAGGAGAGGTGAGGGGGGTCTTTTGAAGAGCCCCATGCTCGCCATACAGTGGCATACACGTTCATGTTTCCTTTGAAATATGTTCACCGTCGTTTTTCCAATTTATGATTTGTTTTAATTAAATCTAACACCACTAACATGTTCATATGCTGTTTTAGAGATGATTTGGCTATTCATTTGCAAGGTTTAACGGCTGGGCAGGTATTTGCCATTGCTAGGGCATAAAGAGAGCAAGCTCTCGTTCTCCGCATGCAGACCGTTTCAGACGCCAAAACCACCTCCATTGAACTCAGGACGTTACAATTAGGGGATCTGGGTTGTTTTCTTTCTCGTTCCCATTCGATTCGTGCAGGTTTCGAAGCAATGCCATGGGAGGGCAAAAATATGAAGAATCCGCAGCAAAATACATGGTTGTTTCCGCAGGTAATCATAAAGGAGAAGATGAATAGTATAGGGAGACTTTGACTGCAGTATTTGGACGCGTGTCGTGACGTTAATGAAGGGTCAGCGTTGCAGCTTCCTCTCTCCACTTCCCATTGGCAACACGCAACACAAAGGGGCCCACGCGGAGTGTCTTCTTTGACTAATCTCGTTAATGACTTTATTTTATATATTATCTTTTACGTGCCATATACGTATGACGAACATGTTTCAGTTGGATTGGCTAAGGTGGAGGAACTATGACTCTGAAGGCTCAGGTTCGAGACCTGGCCATGACTGTTTAATTTTAACAAATTCAGTACGCATATCCTATGCAACAAACCTACGCATTCCCACCGTGCACCTTCAGCGCATCACCACAGGATCTCCTATAATTCAAAATCTAACGCTCCATATGATGCTGCTCCACCATGGACCTTCAAAGGCCAGCAACACATGATCACTCCGAGGTTTTATTTATATCGTTTAGTTAAATATTTAGATTAAAGATTAATGGTTAATTTAATTTAATTTAGGATTAGAATATCAAACTAGGATTAGGGTTAGAAGTATGACATTTTCCCCGATTATTCGATTATATTGATTATTCGATTTAATTGATTTAATTATTTTTAATTATTAAAATCACAAAAAACCCTAGGAGTTATAACAAAAATATTAGGGTTCACCCAATCCCATTGGCCAGTGGCTACGGTATTAGGATTAGGGTTTTCCAACCAATTTAGTTTCATCCAAAAACAATCATAGAATTTTATTCGCTTCGATTAAATCAATTGATCGCGGTGGGTAATAATCAAATAAATTACTTAATTCTTAAATATAAATTAAAATAACATTTATTTTGCTAAATGGTTTTAACCAAAGCTATTGGTTACGATGATTAGCATTTTCCCCTTCATCCAAATTCGTTATTATTTGTAATCGAATCAATCGATTATGAGGGGTAACGATAATTAAAATACGCACATTTGCTATTCGCGATAATCAATCTATCGATTATAGTGGTTAGCAATCCTCCCTTTAATCCGTTAGCCATGGTAATCAAATCTATTGATTATTGCAACTAACGGTAACAAACTAAAAACCAGGGTTGTACGCCCAAATCTAAAAAACACTAAATCACGATACTACAGTTTTTCAACACTGCGATGTTCACAACTGCGATAAGGTAATTCAAAATACGTTCGAACATTCGCATTTCAAAACAACTTCAAATACAATCAAATTCAATTCTAAGGCGTACAACCCTGTCCCCGAACTACGTAGACTCTGATCCTCCCTAAGGAGGTACGTAGGCACTTGGCAACAAGGCGAGTCCCCCTCTTTCAAACCCTAATCATTTTCAATAATTAAACTTTTAACCCTATTATTTGTCTGTTACCCTCTTTTATGTTTTTGCCACAACCCTGATCTTTGCAATGTTAACCTTTAGGAAAGGGTTTTGGGTGCCTAACACCTTCCCTTAACCCGAATATAGTATCTTACCCTAAATCTCTTAATTGATAAAGGTTTCCTATTCGCCTTGCTAGAATAAGTGGCGACTCTCTAAGTTAAATTTTTAGGCAGGTTGCTACAGGGACGCGCATTTGTTTCATATATATATTTTTTAATAAAAAATGTTTGATTACTCGTAAAAAAATAATAATTGAATGTATAATTAATAAAAAATATTTTGATCAGTAACTTCATGTCCCGTTAATAATCAATATTTTGATCAATAACTTCATGTCCCGTTATAATCAATATTTTGATCAATAACTTCATCTTCTCGTATATAAATATTAGTTTGATCAATAACTTCATGTCCCCGTGTACCTTAAAAAATATTTTGATCAGTAACTTCAAGTCCCGTTAATAATCAATATTTTGATCAGTAAGTAACTTCAAGTCCCGTTAATAATCAATATTTTGATCAGTAACTTCATGTCCCGTTAATAATCAATATTTTGATCAATAGCCTCATGTTCCCTTGAACAAAAGTTTTAGTAAAACATAATCTTATTTTTGATACACTAAAACTAACTTAAAAAATATTACAAATTGTAAAGTTGATCTACGTTTTAAGTTCATTCACAAAATTATTGGCCTTAAAATCACTTACTATCAAATTCATTAAATGACTATTATGATAGTGAATGATAAAAAATTTAAAAACAAAAAAATAGTAACATGACTAAATTTTCGCAATATCAAATTTTAAAATAAAAAAAATACAGAGAGTACGTTCAAAGTAATGATTTATTACTTTTGTTACTTTTATCAATTCAATGGTATAATGTTATAGGGACTCACAAATAGTAACATCCATTCACTATTTTTTTACTGTGTATTCACATTGTACAATATAATATTGATCAACATAATTTACATAGGAACTCACAAAAATCTAAGATATCACATGCCATATATTTTTTTTCTCGTTTCACACAATTTATTCTATTAACTTATTTAATACTCATCTTCCTACAATTTGACACACTTTTCAATAAACCATAATTTATTTGTCACTTTGAATTATTCACTTTTCAATTTCACACACTTTTACATTAACAATTATTTAATTATCATTATTATTATTATAATAAATTATCATTGAATATGTTTTATTATGTAATAATGTTTCTAATTTGTAAATGAGACCAATTTCATTGCTACAAATAATTTTATCACTATTAAGAATCAACTAATATCGTTGAACCATTTTATATATCGTACAATATAATATCAATGATCAACATAATTTATATAGGGACTCACAAAAATCTAAGATATCACATGTCATATATTTTCTCGTTTTATACAATTTATTCTATTAACTTATTTAACACTCATCTCCCTACAATTTGACACATTTTTCAATAAACCATAATTTATTTATCACTTTGAATTATTCACTATTCATATTCTTAATCACAATACAATTAATATCTCAATCACAATTCTTGCATCCAAATTTTCCCAGTCACAAAATAATTTATATCTCATGTACTCTTTTCATCTTGTCTTTTTAAATGTAAAGAAATAATTTTCAGTTCTATAGATAAATAAAAAGAAGGAGACATCATTGAGGGGATGCAAGTGAGCCCCCTGAGAGCATAAATATCGTTTGGCATATAGCATTTTTTTCACAAAAACCAACATGATTGTGTTAGGGCTCTATGGATGTTTAACTTTCAATATCATTATTTAACTCTGAGTTTTGAAAATTTTCACTAATAATCTTGTTATTTGAAATCTTGCACCCCTCACTTTTCACAATTTGCACCACAATGTTGTATCTGCTTTGAACATAAAAGTTGCTGCAACTCTGCTATAGATTTTCTTACATAAAGTTTCTATAAGTGATAAGGCAAAGACATAAGAAATTAATGTGTTTGTCTATGCTACATCATGTGACATGTGACAAGATAGAGAGAGAAATTTGAAGTGTTTGTTGTCACTATAATATTTATTGTGTAAAAAAATCTACAACCTCTAATAACTAAAGAATTATTTATGTATAATGTAATATTACATTTGTTAAAATTAAAAAAGCTTGCGCTAAGAATGAAATCCATAATAAAAAGTCAATTACCAAGCTTATGTTATCACCACAACAACACTACACATGAGTTAATAAAAAATAACAAAACATTTATTTTAAAATTTATTTTGTAAACTATATTTAAAACAAAATTATGATTTTATATTTTTTTGTATAATCATTAAAAACGATAGCAATACAATTTATTAAAAACAAAATTGAAGATTTTATCATAGAAACATTTTAAAAAAAATGTTCATATATCAACTTTGAAATCTCATCAACATTTATTTTTTATATAGTTGCTTTTCTAAATTAGTAAAAAAATATTTGGTTTTTTCTCTAAATTTTTAGATCTAAACATTATAATAAAAAGTATAAAATTTAAATGTTTAAAAAAACAATTTTTGAATTGTTTTGTAAAAAAAGAGTTGCATAGACAAAGATATAGAATAATTTAGGTCTATTAAAGCTATGTTTTAAAAATAAATTTTTTTTGAAGATTTTATCATAGAAACATTTTTAAAAAAATATTCATATATCAATTTTGAGATCTCATCATTTATTTTTTTATATAGTTGTCTTTTCTAAATTAGTAATAAAATATTTGATTTTTGTTCTAATGTTTTCGATCTAAACAGTATAATAAAAAAATATAAAATTTTAAATGTTTAAAAAAATAATTGTTGGGTTGTTTTGTAAAAAAAGGAGTTGCATAGGCAAAGATATGCGATTTGTAAGGATGGTTGAAAAGTGAGTTTGGTATGTAAGTTGAAGAAAAATAGAATTTTTTTGAAAAGTGGTAGGTTAAAAATCCCAGAATTGAAAAATGGTGACAACATGTTGAATTTGAAGACCTAGAGCCCCTGAAATGGAAGAAGATTCAAAGAAATTGATTTTCTAGATCTGGATCTATTTTTCCTTCTTTGTAGATCTGGATCTATTTTCTCTTCTTTGTAGATCTGATTAGTCAAAGATGAAGAACAAAAAAGCAATACATAATGAATGAAGATGGGGAAAAAAATTAAAATAGAACAAAAATTAAAGTTGATAAACAAAGAAACTGAAAATACCTGAAAATAATAGAAACGGGAAATCTCTTAAACAATGAAATTGAATTTGAAAATCAATCGAAATTAAAGTTGTTAAACAAATACTATAAAGAAACATTAAAAAAATGGAAGAAACTACTACAAGAATGAGATGAAAGAAAGAGAGAAGAAGGAGATGAAAGAGTGAGAAGAAAGAAAGTCTGAGTTGAATGGAAGATTGTGCATTGAGAGTTGTTACTTATCAGTATCAAAATAATATAATAAAGAATAGGAAAACCAAAAAGTTGGATTTTATTAAGTGAAAAGAAAATGCTTGTCTTTCCAAGAAGCTTGTTTCAAAAAGATGGCTTAGCATGCAGAAGAATCATGATGAGATGATGGTAGAAAATAATAATAATAAAAAAAAATAAAATCAAATTGTGGTAGATGGTGAAGGTGTCCACGTGGCACAGTTTATAAGCAAAGGGACATATATGTATTTTTCAGAACATCTTTTTTTCTTATATTGTAGATATAAGTAAATTTTCATTTGAATCCCTTTTAAATATGAATTTAATGAAAATGCACCGAAAGTGTAAAACAGTTTTATACTGTCAGTAAAATCTAAACCGTTAAAATTTATAAAAATTTAACTTTTTTTAAAAATTAAATATAAAATATTTATTTTTAAGGGTTGTGATGCACTGACCGTGTAAAAAACTTTATACTGACAGTGCACTACCTTTAAGCTCTTTAAATATAAATCAAAATATGATAAAATATTTTTAAATCATATCAACTTGAAAAAACAATTTTTGCTATTTTTAATTTAAAAAAAAATCAATCAAAATCTTTATTTCATAAATCACATTTAGATATAAAGCATAAACAACATGATATTCTTTAGAGAAATGCTAACGAATGCTTCGGAGATACTCGTTAAGAATTTAAAAATGTATGTTTTATCTATTAAATACTCATATTTGATATAAAAAATTAAAATAATTGACTTTTCTAAAAAATTAAATATATGTTTTATTTGTCAAAAAAAAGATATTTTTATTAAAAATATTTGTATTCAATATATTGTAAATTAAAATAATTGATTTATTTAAAAAATAACTTTTATATTTGAAATTCTTAAACATTGTCTGTATTCTTTATTATTTTTCTAATTAACCTAATGTTCTTTAGATAAGATGCATCAAAATTGTTAATATGATTGAGATATTATTAGATTTTACAACAAGACCCTTAACACATGTCTTAAATTTTAAGGGTCTTATAATTGTAATAATGTTATCAAAGTATAAATTTAAGAATGTTTATATTTTTTTTATTGTAATTCTGTTTTTTTTCAATAGCCAACATTTTCAATTAAAATTTCTCAATTACCATGTTTTTCAAGAAATCATTCAAATAATCAGCTTTGACTTTTGATTTAAGCGGTGACGTCATTGAAGGATAGAAAAACACTTAGAAAGGGGGGGTTTGAATAAGTGTAGTTTAAAAATTTAAATGATAAAAACAATTTGCACAGTTATTTTTATCCTGGTTCGTTGTTAACTAAACTACTCCAGTCCACCCCCACGGAGTGATTTACCTCACCTGAGGATTTAATCCACTAATCGCAACAGATTACAATGGTTTTCCACTTAGTCCACGACTAAGTCTTCTAGAGTATTCCGATCACAACTTGATCACTCTAGGAACAAATGCTTAGAAACACTCTAAGACTTTCTAGAGTATCCTGATCACCACATGATCACTCTAGTTACAATTGCTTAGACACATTCTAAGACTTCCTAGAGTTTCCTGATCAACACGATCACTCTAGTTACTTACAAATTAATGTAATCAGATAAGAGTATTACAAGTGCTTCTTAAAAGCGATAATCACAACTGTAATATTTCTCTTACAGTTTGTAGCTTAATCTCACTATAGTATTACAACAGAAATAAGTGAGCTCTGATGAGGATGAAGTCTGTGAGCTTTGATTTAAAATAGCGTTTCAGCAAGTTTGTATTCACAGAAATTAGTCAGAATTTCGTTAACCTTGCTTCTCATCAGAACTTCATATTTATAGGCGTTTGAGAAGATGACCGTTGGGAGCATTTAATGCTTTGCGTATTCCGTACAACATTGCATTTAATGTTTCACGCTTTTGTCAACTACCTCGAGCCTTGTCCACGCTGTGTCTATTGACGTTGCCTTTAATAGCTTCTAACGTTCCTTTTGTCAGTCAGCGTAGCCTGCCATCTTGTCCTTGCTTCTGATCTGATGTTTGTGTATACAACGTTTGAATATCATCAGAGTCAAACAGCTTGGTGCAGAGCATCTTCTTGTCTTCTGACCTTGAAGTGCTTCTGAGCGTGATACCATGACTTCAGTGCTTTTGATCTCTAGTTCCTTCTGATGCTTTCATAAACCCATGTTCTGATTCTGCTTGACCATCTTCTGATGTCTTGCCAGACCATGTTCTGATGTTGGATGCTGAACCTTCTGAGTCAAAGCTTCTGAGCGTTGATTTGTGCATACTCTTTATATATATTTCCTGAAAGGGAAATTGCAATGTATTAGAGTACCACATTATCTTATCCAAAATTCATATCCTTGTTATCATTAAAACTAAGAATATTGATCAGAACAAATCTTGTTCTAACAGTCATCACATATGACACATGCACTCAAAATATAACATAGGTGTTATATGAGATGACTACTCCAATTAGGGGTGACAAAGTTGCCCGCCCGCCTCGCCCCTTCTTATGCCCGCCAAAAAAATAGTGGGGCGGGCTCGCCAAGTAGAAATGAGCTTGAAAATCAAGCTTGCCCCGCCAAAGTGGTGGATTGGCGGGAGACAGACTTTCCCGCCTATTTTTTTATTAATTTATTTTTATATTTTTTTTACTAGATTAATAGAATTTTGTTACTTTTCAATTAAATTTTTCACATATTTTTTTATAAAACATCTTTTTAACAAATTTTACTTAAAAAATGTTACATATATTTACAAATAAATGTATAAATTAAACCATCAAGAATTAAAATTATTAGAATTAACTAAAAAAATGGCAGACTTAAAGCGGGATAGGCTGAATGAATAGGCGAGGCGAAAGCGGGATAGGCTGAACGAATAGGCGAGACGGACTTTGACGGACGGTGTGTTTTGACAGGGAGAGCATTGACGGGCGTTGGGTTTTGGCGGGGCGGGCGTTGGGTTTTGGTGGGACGGGCTTTGGTGGGCGGAGGGTCCAAAATCGCAATCCAACCTGCCATTTTATGACGGGGGAGCGGGCCGGCCTGACGGGCCACGACCCATTTTTCCACCCCTAACTCGAATACTAAGGCGTTGAATGAGAGGTGTATACATGTAATTTTTGTGAATAAGAGTCATCTCATATAGCACGTGAGTGTATTTACATTTTTTTATTAATAACACCTGATTCCCCCACCATTCTTCACACCTCTTTTCACTTTCTCTCTAATTTTTTCTTCATGTCATCTAACATGATTTTTAAAAAATAAAGGGTATGGTGATGATGGTGAAGTTATTAGAAGAGTTCAAAGACTTAGAACGGACAACTCACTTGCGACCGGAGAACCACAACATTGGTGGGATGAGTAAAAAATGACAGGGATGTAATGGTGATGATGCATGGATCTGATGGAATTGTTTTGACAATTGTAATTTCTTAGACATTTTGTTATGTTAAGTAATTTTATTCGTTGTCTGTGTTGTTGTTTTAGTCATATTTGTGTTGGGTTTGTTGTAACCAATCTACTTAATGAATAAAAAAAGTTTAGTAAATTTCTAAAAATTAATTACAAAAAGAGCGCATACAAAAATTATGTTATGGAGTTGGTTGCACGATTGAGACAATGTTTTCGCAGTTACTACACCTCAGCCGTTTGTGTCTCACCCGAAGTATTTGATCGACCCATGCACACGAGTTGCATCATCATCAATTTTGAACACACGTACACCACCCAACAACAAACCTAATACACACCTGTCATACCCTAATTTTTTACCAACACATTTTGTTCATTCAGACAATATCCCACTCGTATTTCGTATGTGTTCATGGTTTAAATCGTTGCATTTCGCGTATTTCATTCGTCGTTGGTTTGCCGTATTTCTATTTCGCGTGTATTCATCGTTCATAAAATTGACTCTTTATTTAAGTCAGCAAAAATAGCTTGCATTTCATATTTTTTGTGTATTTTTTTTATTTGAGTTATCATTGTTTCGGAGTTTTTATTTCTAGACTCCATAATTTTTTTGTTATCATTAAAAAATGCCAAAAAAAAACGTCTGTTTTAATTTAGTTTAATTTTATATATAAAAAAATATGTATAAAAATTAGGTTTAGATCATTTAGTCTATTTATTTTTTTATTTAGGATTAGTACTACTTTTTTATTTTTTAGTTTAAAATTTATTTTTAGTTTCTTTTTATTAATCAAATAAAAAGGGTTTTGTGTGTTTGGCCCAAGTTGTTTTTTTTTATGAGTCCACTTACTTCCTTTTACACAAAAAAAAAAAAAGAGATAAGAGCAAAGTTTGTCTTCACGTTTCTGCATTTTTGAATCTCTGTTGTGCCAAAGAGAACAGTCCAAAACATGCTGCACCTTGCTGTCCCAATAATCCAAAATATTCACCAAAATGGTGATACCATGACCTGCACAAAGAAGACAATGAAACAGTTGCCTAAAGTGTTCAAATCTAACCAAATTTCCCCCCCAAATTTCATTCTCATGGGGATATAAAAGGGACCTTCTGCATACAAAGAAAAAAGAAAACCGACAGACAACCACGAAAGAACAAGGGAAAAAAAAGAGAGAACAAAAACCTCACCAACCCTTCACTCTAACCACAAGTTACAACTCTCAACCATCACTCATAACTTCTTTTTCATTCCCTCCTGCTTACACTTCATCATCCTCACACGATAAGCCATAAAACCAGCTTCACTTCACTTAAAATCACTCCGATAAT
Organism: Vicia villosa; assembly: GCF_029867415.1. NCBI lineage: Eukaryota > Viridiplantae > Streptophyta > Magnoliopsida > Fabales > Fabaceae > Vicia > Vicia villosa. The sequence continues at coordinate 251,207,549 of NC_081180.1, forward strand.
CCTGCACTCATCCTCAACAACATTCAACATACAACAGACACTAACCAAATCACGTAACACAATTTCATCATCACGTGACTCAGAAACAAACTACAACAACAAACACCGCTCCGACAACTTGACATCAACATCATAGCGACAAACAACTCTCAGTATCACCGCGGATTTCGTCACTCCGATAACTTTCGGATCGGTAACTTTTCCATTGTCGCTTTATACTTCTGTGAAGATTGGTTGTCGTAACCTTGAATTCTGTTTGTTTTTTTTGTATGTTGTTCTTGCCCTTGCCATAACTTGTTATGATTGTTGTTGATTTTATTGTGTAAACTTGCTGTCTGCTTGCCTGAATCGTGAAACAGAGAAAAAACAGCGATTAAGAGATTGATTCGTTCTTATTTCGAAAGCCGAGTGAGATGAGAGTTTTACGACGAGCAATTGTTGAATCTGTTTTTTTTTCTAGAATCGGTGAATCTTGAGAGACAACCGAGAGAGTTCACGGTGAGAGAGAAAGTTCACGGTGTTAGAGACAGGATATTTTAATCTGAAGCAGAGGTTGATTCGGAGAGGAAATAGCGAGCTTGAGAGATTCAACGTGGTTGAGATTAAGAAAGAATGGAAAAAGACTAGTAGATATGTGCAGCAAAAAAACTAGTAAGGGGACCACTTAACTAAAAATGGAAAAAGACATTTCTATACTTAAACAAAAGTGGAAAAAATGGGAAGATAGAAAATGAGGTGTGCTATTCCTACATTGCTTTTGCCATACACCTTATCTACACCGTACATCATAACAAAGTAAAGTGATGATGGCTCTGTATATGTAAAAACCAGTGTAAACCCAGCTTTTCTCTTCATTTTTTTTCTTCTTCTTTTAGGTATTGTGATTCGCCTTGAAAGAGAAAATGGCTACTAGCATCAACCATGTGTATTTTTTCATTGCAATTTTATGCATTACATCAGTGTTGATTCCAGGTAACAATTCGTATCTAGTTTTTTTTATTGTACTATGATTATCATTAGACTAGTTGGTAAGATTATTAAACATGTGCAAGTTTTTGACATTGATTAGAGGAGGAGAATCAATACCGATATTGAGATATTGCATTGAGAGACCACCATGTCCTGCTAACACCCAATCATGTAGGGATTTTTGTGAAGAAAAAGGATTTCCTAAGGGTGTAGCCGAGTGCCTAACAAGTCTTTGTTGTTGTAATTAATATTGAGTTGTAGCTTCTCAAAATATATGTACACACATAGTCTTTATGACTAGTGGAAAAATAAATAGACTGATTTCAATATTAAATAATAGTGTTTGTTTATTAGACCACCTTATTTGATAGTTGTGTAAGAAGATTCGATTGTTAGAACTCTGTTCTAATTCATGACATTCGATTGTTTATGCATTTCATTATGTTTTTATAAATATTCGTTATAATTGAGGTTTAGAAAAAGGGTGTTACATAAGTGGTTTCAACATTATCCGTAGGTGTATTTCTAGAACGTTCACATACTGTGCAAGTAATGATCGTATAATTGAATTGGGTCGTTTTATCCTGGCGGCGCCGACGTATTTTGACTGTTTTACATACTTTTCGACAATACCGCGAAACATCCTAAAGATAGCGAATCGTTCCATGACTCTCTCCGGTAACTAGAGGTGTCAATTTAGGGGGCCAAAAAATTTGAGCCCTAGCCCACTTAGTGAGGGGGCCTAAAAATATCTAAGAATAATGAGCCCCTAAATATATAGGCCCCAAATCAAAAATTAATAACTTAAAAAAAAATCAAAAATTAATATTCTCAAAATAAAAAAAAAAATTTAAAAATTAAAAAAAACTGTTTTTTATAAATTAAATAGATTACTTTTATGTATATAAATCATCTCTTGAAGATACTCTATATATTTAGGTCAATTAGTGCATTATGAATGAATTACTTCTATTCATATATAGATTATCTCTTTTATTTCCTACAGTAAATACAATTCTATTCATATAAATTATCACTTTTATTTCCTTCATTAAATACAACTCATCCATTAAACTCGTGTATTTCTAGAACGTTCACATAGTGTGCAAGTAGTGATCGTATAATTGAATTGGGTCATTTTATCCTGGCGGCGCCGACGTATTTTGGCTGTTTTACATACTTTTCAACAATACCACGAAACATCTTAAAGATAGCGAATCGTTCCATGACTCTCTCCGGTAACTTCTTTTGTGGCTGGTTTTTCAAACCCGAAAATAACAGTTAAGAAGAGATCAATTTCTCTAATTAAATTATTCACTCATACCATTTTAGTCCAAAAACTCTATGCTTTTATTTGCATGGAATTTGTGTATGAGAACACGACTCTTGTTTCAAATTATAATCACTAAGAAAAATATAACAAATATAAAAGTGAAAAATATCAGTTCAAAATTTTAAACATTACCTCGGTCACTCGGTGTAGTCAATGAAGATGTAGAAGTGAAAAAGATGAGAGAGACACATATAAAGAACATGAAGTAATATTTGCACCTAAAGGAGGGTATGCGTTTGAAAATTACAATAGATGTTAAAATAGTTAGTTTCTGATATAGGTGTTTGGTTTGCATGGTGTTTAGAATCAGATGAGTTGTAGAAGGGTGTTAGAAGTTTTTCTTGCAATCACTTGAGTTGCAAAACACTAAGTCCAGAAAATGAATCAAAGAAAATAGAACTTGATATCATACAAATGCAAAACATTTCGTTTTATACTAGGTCCACGAAAGCACTTCTTTTCCAATTTAAACGTTGGATTTAAAATGTCTGGTGTTTTTTTCGGAAATGTATCTCTGAAAAAATCTTTCATATACCTTTTTGACTTCTTCATTATTTCATTCATTTTCCTCCAAACAAAACTCAAACCCTCTCCAAAATCTCAATCATTTTTCAATCCATTTTCCAAAATAAATTTGTCTCTTAATTTGAGGATGAAAATCATTGAAGGCAAATTTCCTATTCATAGGAAAAGTGTATAAAATATGCCATAATATTTGTTTGATCCAGGAAATAAAATATAACATTCCTCTTGCAAACATTTTTAAACCTAAAAATAAAAATTAGGTATTTTGCAAAATTTGATTTCATTTTTTTCCTTCTTTTTAGGTATTGCTTGTTGATTCACCTAAGAGAAAATGGCTACTAGCATCAACCACATGCATTTTTTTCATTGCAATTTTATGCATTACATCAATGTTGATTCCAGGTAACAAATTTATTTATTCGTATCTAGTTTTTTTTTCTTCATGTTTTTCTTATAGTATGATTATTATTAGACTAGTTGATAAGATTATTAATAGGTTTGAGAAAAAAAATCCAATTGAAAGGTTTAAAATAATTATATCCAAAGCATTTCTACAATCATGTTGCCATGATTCGGAAATCAACTAAAATCAAAAACAAAAAAATTGTATTGTATTTTTAAAAAAAAAAATTACATTGCAATGAGAATTTTCGGAATTTGAAAAAAAAAAAAAGAAGGAGTTATATGCTTCTCTACTTTGTGGAGTATATGGTTGGAGCGAAATAGTTTTGTTTTTAAAAACGGCAAATGCAATGTATTCGATCTCGTTTGGAATATTAAATTATTGGCTTGGATATGGTTTTTTTTTTTTTTAGATATTACTAATTCTAAATGCAACTTTTACGAATTTTGTAAAGTTCCTTTTTATTATTTAGCCTAAGTTTATGTTGGATTAACCTATTCTTTAGAATTATTTTCTGATATTTCCAAATAAAAATTACCTATAAAACAATAACAGAGATTTGTTTTTCTTTCTTTAAAATTGATAATAATGTCTTTAAATTATAAATTGAATCTAGTTAAGCTTTTTATAAATTAGTGTTTGTGTTTTCTGAAATTAAGTTTTAAATATGTGTAAGTAACTACTAGAAATACTCGATTTACCTGCGGAATTTCCTGGGACTTTATCAAACAAAATAAGTTTTCCTGCGGAACACGAATTGGCAGAAAATTCCGCAGGAATACCTGCGGATTTTTCTGCGGAATTTATATTTCCAACAAATTATCAAACTACAATATAGAATCCGCAGGTAAATTCGCAGGAAACGTTTCTGCGGATTTTGCTGCGGAAAATGATTTTAATGAAACTTAACAACAATACAAAATCCGCAGGTAATTCCACAGGAAAGTTTCCTGCGGATTTTGCTGCAAATTGGACATTTTTTAATTTTTTCTAAAACTAATTGTAATTTTTGTTTAAATTTTACAATAAAAAAAGTAATCATTATTTTTTCTATTTTATTAATTATTTTTATGATATTTTTTATTTAGTTTAATTTTAATTATTCAACGTATATTTTAAAAGTAGTTATGAGAGTTTTAAAAAATAAATGTAAAAAATCATATAAAAAACTGATAAAGATTAAAATTAGAAAAATATAAGTGGCTTTTTATGAAGCTGGGACTGGGAATTGAATTCCAGTTTCGACTCATGTTGAGTCAAGTATCAACCACCAAGACACTAAATTCAATTGAAACAAAGGTTATTTATACTTTACTAATCATATATCTCAATCTTATTATTAAACCAAAATTAGAGAGAATGAAACCACTAAGACACTAACAAAGGTTATTTATACTTTACTAATGATATATATATCTCAATCTTATTGTTAAACCAAAATTAGTGAGAATGAAACCACTAAGACACTAAGTTTCTGCAACGTAATAGCAACTCCTTCAAACAAAATTGAAAACCCTAGAAACACTATATCTCAAAACGCTCCACCGATTGTCTCGCCGTTCTTAAACGCAATCACTACCACCGACGCTCCATTGTCTCACCGTTCTTCTGACCTAGAAACGCAATCACCTTTTCATAATCTCTGTAAGATTTATCTGTTCCTAATTTATTTTTCTACACATTTGTTTCTCCTTCTCCAATTTCATTTGTTTTTTGAAAATTTCGACTTCAGTATTTGATTTTCTTCTCGTTGTTCCTTTTTTTTATATTGATTGAAAATCTCATTGTTGTTGGGGTTGTTTGGGTTTGAAATTGGTGAGTAATTTGACATGGAGGAGGTTCCTTGTTTTTATATTGATTGAAAATCTCATTGTTGTTGGGGTTGCTTGGGTTTTGTTGCGGACACAGTTATAGAAATTAAGAGGTGGCGATGCATTTGAGTATGCTACTCTTATAGATATCTTTTCATTTAAACTGTGTTCTCTTTTGAAGTAACAGAGGAAATTCTTAGAAGGAATGTATGGTATAAATGGTGTTTCCTTTCTTGTGTTAATTGTAGAAGTATTCTAACTTGGAAATTAATGTTGAAGCTGCTCTGTTTAAATCAATTAGTTGGCTTCTGTAAAAACTTGGAATTAGAACAGTTTTAGGTTTATATAATTGAGGAAAACAACAATAATTTGATGTATATAGTGGATAGGTCTTGGTAGTTATCGTACCAGATAGAATATATGGTGGTTTATTCCATTCCATATCATGTGAAGTTATGTTTGGTCATTGATGAGTTTTGGTGATACTGCATGAGATCCTGATCATGCTATTTGACAAGCCAGTCAAAGAGAGTATCTCAAGCTTTACCATTATTAGAAGTTATTTTACTTATCATTATGTTTTTCAAATTTAGTGTTATTTTGGTTGATATTTAAACATGTCCACTCTTGAACCGGTCGTGAACATGGTAGTTTGAGTATTGCAACCATTTTCAATTTAGCTTACTATTGTTGATGTAGTTTTTGGACCTGTGATGGAACACTTGAAGATTTGAGTTTTCGCTTACTATTATGTTTTTAGGAATATTTAATGTTAATGTTTTCACACACAAGAATTCAAAAAGAATATATATGTTTTTCTTATTATCTCGTTAATTACCTTGCAATGCTTTGGATGGTGGGAGAGCAAAAGAGCTTATAATTCGTTAATTACTAAAACAACCTTTGAAAACAAATGGTTGCATTTGGAATCATTTTTATAAAGGGTTTAAAAGTAAGAGATCATTTATTTATTGTTTAACTTATAAATATGTTGAAGGTCATTTTTTGAGCTCTTTTGAGCTTTGAGTTTTTCACACCATTTTGCTACTGCAGTTTTGATTGTCTTTTGTCTTCTGTTATATACTATATATATATATCACTATAGGAGTCTTATTTATAAATATTCTATTGCATGCAGTTTCTTGGAGAGGCTTATCTTGGACCCTTTGGAGTTTGGACACTACTTTCGCATCATATTGGAAAAGATTTTCAAAGGAAAGAAAGATTCAAAAACAGTGGCAAAGGTGATATTGCAAAACCTTTTGTTCTTATTAACTGTATTTTATGTTGATGAGCCCATAATATACAACTTGATCACTTGTCTTGCTAGTATTTTAGCATATGATAAATTTAGTTCGCTCTTTATCGCTTTCCTATTATATGATAAACTATGCCTACAACAGTTGCTAAACATTTAGAGTACTCCAGTATTGATGTTAATCGCATACAAAGTTGAAACCGTTTGGTCTCATATGAAAGTCTACCGCAGCTTTCCTTTACCAAATGACAAGCTGCAATTTTTTATTTATTCTTTTTCCATGGACTGATTGGATTAGATGTATGACTTTGAAGTAAAATAGGAGAGATAATGATATTTAAAATGGAGGAAAAAAGAGGTATAAGAAAATAAATTACGATAGGGAAATTGGCAAAAAAACAGGGGTCAAAGTAACATTAATTTTTCTTTTTACATTGGTCATGCATGATTACAAATAATTTGATATTCTACTATGATGTTGATTTGGGTAGAATCTACTAAATTATTGAATGGATTATTATTGATGATAGTTGGTTGAATTAAATTATATAAAACAAATTTATACATATTGAATAAAGAAGATAATGTCTTTGTGAGCTGTTCCATGTTGAGATGATGCATGGATACAATGTTAGGTCCATTATTTGATAGGTGTGCCACACTGTATGACCACTGCAATCCACCTTTGTCTATATATTGTAAGAAATGTGAAATAACATTCAGAATTCCATCCTACAATTTAGAATTAGAGCTTATCCTAAATCTCTTACCAGGACATTGTAAGATGAGACAAATAAACCTCAAAATTCACTTAAAACTGGTATAGTTCTACAAAACTGATAAGTGAAATGTCATACAATACAACCGTCTAGGATAAAACCAGCTTAAAAGTGAATTCAACATGTAGCTTGAGAGTACATCCTTCCTAAACTAGACAGAAGCAAACCAGATAGCTCAGGAGTTCGAATTTGATCCTACCTTCTTGACAGCAAGAGCTGGAGATGATTTTCCGGGATTACCATTTAGCCTCTCAAAAACTGCCAAATCTCGAAGTTTCTCACTTTGGAGCCTCTCTCTTTCTGTAGACACGGTAAAAACATTTGAACGTAGAAGCTTCAGGTATATATATTGTATAGAACTTATAAAAAAAATAATAGCAACTGATAGTGTCTCAAGATTTAACTCGCAGCATGCCAAGAATTTGTTATTGTAAATTACTAAATGAATTTTTACCTGGGCACATATAGGAACAAGTTCCAAGTAAACCCCCAAATTGGAAGATCCTTGTGAATCCTCGTTGAAATCAGAAGTAGAGGCGTCACTTGTACAGAATAATGAGATTTCTACTCATTAACTGGTTTTCTGATGCAGGACCTAAATCAGGTATAGAAGACCGTGGAGATCTGAATGATCCTAGTGGAGACTATAGCATGATTGTGTTGGAATTCTAGCTGCATTCAAATTCAAAGGTCCCCCTCATCAGTCTCTTATTGTAGCCAACACATATTTATTGGTAATGAAGTGACTTCCAAGTTTGTTCTTTCTCTCTGTTGACTTGAAATGAATTTTTTACTCAATGTGCATATGGGTTTTGCGTAACTTCAAAATTCCTTTTAAGGATTGTGTACTTATGTTCATATTCTTATAATACCATTATTAAGACCAAAAACTACCTCTATAGAGGAATAAGAATATATTAGGATTCTAGTTCTACAAAACAAAGAGATAGGGTCTTATTTGGTGGCTTAATCTTTAGATGTACCTTTAAAAGTAAATTGATCAAAGTTCAAAGCTGATATTTCATTATTAAGACCAAAAACTACCTCTACAGAGGAATAAGAATATATTAGGATTCTAGTTCTACAAAACATTAGTTAGTGGTTGCATTTGTGAAAGCATTTATGAACTGCCTTCAAAATATATGGTTGTTGTGTCTCAATGTCTTCAAAGTATTAATAAAAAGAGATAATACTAGTACTGCTAAGCCTCAAGCTGAGACTTATCTATAATGAAACAGTGTGCAATTCTCATTAAAAAAACCCTATAAATATTACCATAAAGTATAATAGAAGTAGACAAATCTCACTTTCAATTTCAAAAAGTAAGAGTGGCTAAGCATAGATAGGATAGGGATGGCCACGGTTCAGTCAAGAATATTTTATAAGAAGTTTAATTATCAAATACCACTAGGTGGAATAACTTAAACACGTACAGAAAGATGAATGACCAAAATTTATTAACTCAAATAAGTGCTTTTTTATTTTATCAAATAAGTGATTTTTTAATAGTCACTAAATCACGAAAGTAACGAGAATTAACATATCTTTTCCATGCATGCATGCTTTGAATTAACATGTCTTTTTCTAGTTGAGAATGTATGATTGACTGCATGCATGCTTTGATGTTACTATGTTGAAAATACTAGCTGTAGGAAAAAGACATGTTCATAAATGGTGTGCAAATATATTAATTTCAATTTATCCACGGGAAGTTGTCTAGTGAGTCACTTCACTATACAAGTTTGATTATTTAGCTGTCACTGGAAATCAGTAATTACTAATCGGTAACTAGCTGATTACGATGACATGTGGTTTTTGGTTTATATTTCTTCCAAGTACTATTAAGTGTTTAAACTTTTCAATTGCTCTTATCTAAGGATGTATATATTATTTCTCATTCTGCACTTTGGATAGATTTTGGCTTGTTGCTGAAGTTCCGTTTTATTGACTTGTTTTGGCAGTCGCTTGTCAGGGCTTTTGAATCATCGGCTGTAAACACTAATGAGTCACTTAGGATTTGTTGGGTCTTCTCGTCCACCACAACCCACTAATGAAAGTGATCACACAAATGAAGATGGCGTCGATGAATCAGATGAAGAAGACCTTAGAAGTGAATTTTGATTTGTATTTTTACTTGGTTGTTAAATTGGATTGTAATTTGGATTGTTTTATCTTAAGTAATAGCAGATTTTGGATTTTATAGTAACGTGTTGTTGTTAAATTGAAAACATTTTAAATGATAATTTTATTTTATATTATAGTTATTTTAATATATAATTTATAATGATTCAAAAGTTAATTAGAGTAAATTTTTTTTTAATATTTAGATAGAAAGTATCTGCAGGTTTACCTGCGGATTTACCTGCGGATCTTTCCTGCGGATTTAGCTGCGGAATTACCTGCGGAACTTCCTGCCGAAAATATTACCCGCGAAGGTTTTAGCTGGGGACATGAAACCGCAGGAAAATCCGCAGGTAACGTGTTTCCTGCGGAAATTTAGCTAAATTCCGCAGGAAAAGCGAGTATTTTTAGTAGTGAGTTTTTGACAATATTTTATTGATTACAGGAGGAGAATCAATACCGAAAATGAGATATTGCGTTGAGAGACCACCATGTCCTGCTAACACCCAATCATGTAGGGATTTTTGTGAAGAAAAAGGATTTCCTAAGGGTGAAGCCGAGTGTCTAACAAGTCTTTGTTGTTGTAATTAATATTGAGTTGTAGCTTCTCAAAATATCTCATAGTCTTTATGACTAGTGGAAAAATAAATAGACTGATTTCAATATTAAATAATAGTGTTTGTTTATTAGAGCACCTTATTTGATAGTTGTGTAAGAAGATTCGTTCTGGGAATTGTCTTCTAATTCATGACATTCTATTAATTTATATTTAAATCATGAAATTAAGATCATTATCCTACTAAATAAAAAAACCACTCCTATTTAAAAAGCAATTTGAGTTTTGAGTAAAAACCTTCAAAAGAAAGCTAACCAAAACCTTCAAAGGAAGCAAGAGTTGATAATATGTGCACAGTTATTTTTTTGGCAAAAGAGTCATTGTCTACCTCATGATTATAATGTTTTGACTGTCTTCTTAAAAACACTCAACTTATCATCTAACACCTTTATAACCCCGTGTTTTGAACTCTTAGCTAAGCATTTATTTCTTCATGCTGGCCATATTCGTGTTTTTATGGTATTACTTAATGTTAATGTCTATATTGTTCGCCTCTCAGTGATTATTGGCCATAGTTAGGGCCACTTATGAGATATACTATTAGAAAATGAATGAGAAGTGTATATTTTTGGCTACCCTACTTGCAAAAATGTTGTTTGGGTGAAGATGAAGATTCTAAAGAACAAATTTTCTATCTTTTACATGATTTTAAATTACAGAAAATAATTTCAAAGAACTATTTTAATTAACTAACATATTTGGGATGAAAAGAAGGTACTAACTTTGCTTCTTTAGTAGGTAGAAATTCAATGACGATGAGGTGAAACATCATATTCTTTCGTGCACTTTTAAATATAACTCTGTAAGTCAAAAGTACAAGGTTGAAACTTGGTATTGTTAATTGTTTCCTTTTCTGTATGGCATCACCATATCAGTGTATGTCTGAATTGTAAAAAAAAATCATATTAGTTATATATTTTTTTAGTAAGCAAGATTTCAATAAAGGGAGAACTAAGGGTTCTCCAACCCACTTACAAAAGAAACGGGAAAACCCGACAAAAAGGAAAGATTACAAACCAATTACAATCACGAGAGATAATACAAAGGATTCATACAAAACTCGTAGAAAGAATAATTGGGATGTGTAATTTTCCCACAAAACGACCATTTCCACACCAAAAGCTTGATATTCCAAACGGTATTGTTCACATTCCAAGCCTCCTTCCGGAAACACGAGCCATTTCTAATCAACCAAATAATCCAAGTAGTAGCAAACCAGACAATTCCCAACTTTCTATCCTTCGCCTTTTTACTACGAAAAAATTGGTGCCACTCCATAAAATTCGACCGGCACTCCTCTTCCAAAAAAACCCCTTTACCCACCCAAAAAGCTATCTCCCTCCAAATATTTTTAACCACCAAACAACTAAAAAATAAATGATTTCTACATTCCAAACAATATCCACAAAATATGCACTTAGTATCATCCAATGGAAAAGACATACCTCTAATCAACAAAAGGTCTTTTGTCGGAAGTCTATTATGAAAGATTCTCCACCCAAAAGCTTTTATCTTGAAAGGTAATTCCATTTTCCACAAAAATTCGAACACCTCCGCATGATTAATCGGAGGGTAAATGGAATACGAAGCCTCTCATAAAATGCATAACAAGAACCTACCAAATAATTCAAATCCGTATTTTCAGACCAAGACACCGAATCTTTTTCTTCCGTCCACCCTCTAAAATCCTCCACTCTAGCCTTCAACGCCAAGAAATCATCCCTAGGAACCGACATTTCCCCTAACTCCGCGGTTAACCCAAAATCGCTCCAATGCCACTCTCCCCCACCCATCCACCCATAGTCGCCACCGAAACATTCTTTAAATGGGTGTCTTCCAACCAAATAGATTCCCAAAAGAGAGTATTAAATCCATTATGAACATTGAATTTAATACAAGAAGAAAAAGGATCTTGAGAAGATAAAGAATTAATCCTTATCCTTCCACCAAATGGAACAAGAAACCCTCTTTTCCATGCCACCACCCATCACTTTAGAAGATAAATCACCGTAACGTGATTTCAACATGTTATACCACAAAGAGCTATGACCTTGAAGGATCCGCCACCTCCACTTGTTAAGAAGGGCCAAATTAAACAACGTCATGTTTTTAACACCTAAACCACCTTTATTCAAAGGTAAAGTAACGCCATCCCACTTTAACCAATGAATTCTCCTTCTTTCTTCTGAACCACCCCACAAAAATTGCTTTGAATGCTAGTAAATTTTTTCACAACCTTTCTCGGCATTTTGTAAAAAGACTTAGTGAAAATACTCAAAGAACAAAGCACGTATTTGAGAAGAGTGATTCTTCCTCCCAAATTTAGAAAACGGTTTGTCCATTCTTCCAACCTATTCTTCATTTTCATTAAAAGAGGATTCCACGTGGTTTCCTTCCTTGGATTGAAACCGATATGAATCCCAAGAAAATAAAAATGTCTATCTTCCAATTTACAAGAGAGGAAGTAAGAAGCCGCCTCTAAAAAACTAAAATTAGAATTAATGCCAATTAACTTACTTTTATGGTAGTTGATTCCAAGACCCGAAACAAGTTCAAAAGCCCGAAGAACTGCTCTTATCGCCCAAACATGTTTCCAATTACCATTCCCCATAATAAGGGTATCGTCCGCAAATTGAAGGATGTCAACCTTACATGAATCTCTTATAGAAAAAGATTGGAATTCTCCCACTTCAATCGATTTTAAAAGTATTAATAAACGTAAACATAATATACAACAAAAATAACTAATGAGTTGAAAAAAACAATTTAATTAAGTTTATTTACTTCAATGAAATATATTTATTACACTTGAAAATGAGATTATATATACCTCTCATTCCCGACCTAAAATAGACTCAGATATATATTTGTAGAGCGATGAATTTGGCATTTTCCATCATCATCGTAAGCCACAACATTTCTGAATATATCTTAACAAGAATATTATTTGCAAAAGAAGCTTCATTGATTCTATTACATATCTTAGTAACCGGATGGTTTAGAGGCTGATTGTATTCAGCTACATCCGCATACATGTGTTCCAGATAGCTTGACAACTCTGAAGAGTTGCTAAGGGGCTGCAAGAAAGAATAACATCACTACATTTTTGTATAAGCTAAACTAAAATTAGGCACAACAAAAAAGATCTTTGTACATGGGAGTGTTGAATTTTTCACAAAGATGAAAAAACTTTTGGGTAAAGAAGCTACTTTGTCAATTTCAAATCAGGGTTTTTGTATTGTTTCATAGCAAGTCTCACTAGCTTCCTGAAGAAAAAAAATCAAATGGGTACTTATAAAGCAATATCCTAATTATTCTTTTTAGTAAAAATAAACATGACCAAAAAAACTTATTTAAATAAAAAAATAAATCCTGATAAATTACTTTGAAATATCTTGAAACAACATTCATATAAGCATTTGGCTGTATAATATAATCAATGTAGAGGATTGATGCTGATGAAGCCAAAGCACCAATAACCAAATGAGGATATAGTAGTCTAAACCATGAAGCAAGCATTACATAAAAGATATTTCAATAAGACAATAATATAAAAATATGAGAAAAAAATGGAGAACTAAAAGAGTCTTAAGAGAAATGTCCACACCTATAATTTTTGTCCTGAATTTAACGTTTTTTATTTTATATTTGGAGGACTACAATGCAACCATAATAATACACAACCATGTTTGAGGTTATATGTATCAGTTGCATTTTACTGTAATTCTCGGCATTATCAAGTTTTTGACATTACTACAATGGTAAATTTAAAATTTTGATAAATATTTTGAGAACTAACTTCCACCATATTATCCTCCAATCACAACTACTGGAGAATTGTGGGCTTGTAATGTTTCATTAATGTGAATGAGCACTTCTCCATAATCTGCAAGTACTTGAGCCGAATCCAAATATCCCAGAGTACTTGCATTCTTGAATGCTTCTTCCTTCGATCCAAATGGTACTGATTTCCCATATTATCGATGCTAGTTGAAATTATTAAAATTATTAGAAAATGTTAAACATAAATATAATAGTTGAATTACATAATTCAATACTAAAATAAACCTTTAATACCTTTATGTATACTAGGAGAGCTTTACAGGAAGTTGTGTTGTCCGTCATAAATCCTACATCATGAGGATTACGATTTATTGCATCTTCCGCGCCCAGGTAAGTAAATATAGGATCACTAGAATTTTCTCCACTTCAATAATCTAAATTGATAAAATATCTTTGATCAAATATAGTAAAGCTTTCCAGTCTATAATTTAAATGATCTAATGTTTGTTTATAATAAAATATTTGAACACCTTTTATGTTGGTTGAAACCATAGATGGAAGATGGTGTAGCCTAGTTCTTTTCCAAATTAAGTAAACAATTAAGGATGGAACCATAAATAACTATTAAAGGAGAGAAAAATTTACCGTTGTATTAGTCATGACTTGGTTTAAAACCATAAACCCGAATTATGAATTTAACCATATAGATGGTGGCTTCCAGGATGGGAACTTAAAGTCCCTTACTAATAAAATCTATGTTTGTCAAACAGACATATGTTACAAATATATTATTTGTTTAATTATATATATATATATATATATATATATATATATATATATATATATATATATATATATATATATATATATATATATATATATTTTTTTTGTGTGCGCGTGCGTCAATATAAAATTTGTTTTTGGTGTGCTTTTATCAAGTTAACAAAAATTCTCAATAATAAACGGAGAAAGTACACAAAAGGACAGAAAAAGACATCATTGATGTATAAACGACCATAGTACTAACTGATGTTTCCTTTAAATTTCGGAAATATATAAAAATAAATTTTCAACAAAATATATAGACGACCATATCATTATGTAGTACTATCTGGTATTACCTAATGTTAATGTCTATACTCTTCGCCCTCTCATTGATTAATGGCCATTTACTTCTATAATTAGGGCCACTTATAGGGTATAGTATCAGAAATGAATTAGAAGTGTATATTTGTGGCTACCCTACTTGCAAGAATGTTGTAATTGGTAGAACATAAAGATTCTAAAGAACAAATTTTTTTATCTTTGGAATGATTTTAAATTATAGAAAATCATTTAAAAATTTTATTTTAATTACCAACATAATTGGGATGAAAAGAAGGTACCAACTTTGCCTCTATAGTACGTAGAAAACCAATAAGGACGAGGAGAAACACCATATTCTTTCTTGCACTTATCAATATAACTCTTTAAGTCAAAAGTATAAGGTTTAAACTTGGTATTGTGAATTATATTTAAACACAATATACAATAAAAATAACTAATGAGTTTAAAAAAATAATTTAAATTAAGTTTCGTTACTTCAATAAAATGTATTTATTACACTTGAAAATAAGACTATATATACTTGTCATTCCCAACCTACAATAGACTAAGATATATGTGTAGAGCAATGAATTTGGCATTTTTCATCATCATGATAAGCCACAAAGCCTGAATATATCTTATCAAGAATATTATTTCCAAAAGAAGCTTCATTAATTCTATTACATATCTTATTAACCGGATAGTTCAAAGGGGGTTGAATTCAGCTGCATCAGTATACATGTGTTCTGCATAGCTGCATCAGTATTCAGTTGCTCAAGGGTCTGCAAGAAAGAATAACATCAATACATTTAATTTTATAAGCTAAACTAAAATTAGACACAAAAAATATCTTTGTACATGGGAGTGTTGAATTTTTCATCAAGAGTGAAAAGACTGTTGGACAGAGAGGCTATTTTGTCAATTTTAGACAAGGATTTTTGTATTGTTTCATAGCAAGTCTCATAGGCTTCTTGAAGAAAAAAAACCAAATGGGGGACTTATAAATAAATATCCTAATTATTCTTTTTAGTAAAAAAAAACACATGACCAAAATCTCTTATTTAAATAAAAAATAAATCCTGGTAAATTACTTTGAGATCTCTTGAAACAACATCCATATAAGTATTTGGCTGTATAATATCATCAATGTAGAGGATTGGTGATGATGGAGCCAAAGCACCAATAACCAAATGAGAATATAGTAGTCTAAACCATGAAGCAAGCATTACATACAAGATATTTCAATAAGACATCAATATAAAAATATGAGAAAAAATGGAGAACTAAAAGAGTCTTAAGAGAAATGTCAACACCTATAATTTTAGTCCTGTAATTAACGTTTTTTATTTTATATTTGGAGGACTACAATGCAACCATAAATATACACAACCATGTTAGAGATTTTATGTATTGGTTGCATTTTACTTTAATTCTTGTCATTATCAAATTTTTGACATTGCTACAAAGGTAAATTTAAAATTTTGATAAATATTTTGAGAACTAACTTCCACCATATGATCCTCCAATCCCAACTACTAGAGAATTGTGGGCTTGTAATGTTTGATTAATGTGTATGACCACTTCAGCATAATCTGCAAGTGCTTGAGCCGAATCAAAATATCCCAGAGTAATTGCATTCTTGAATGCTTCTTCCTTCGATCCAAATGGTACTGATTTCCCATATTATCGATGCTAGTTGAAATTATTAAAATTATTAGAAAATGCTAGACATAAATATAATAGTTGAATTAGATAATTCAATACTGAAATAAACCTTTAATTTCTTTATGTATGCTAGGAGAGCTTTACAGGAAGCTGCAGGTGTCCGTCTTAAATCATACATCACAAGGACAACGATCTATTGCATATTCCGTGCCCAGGTAGGCAAATATGCGAGCACTAGAATTTTCTTCACTTCAATAATCTAAATTGATCAAATATACTAAAGCTTTCTACTCTACAATTGAAATGATCTAATGTTTGTTTGTAATAAAATATTTGAACACCTTTTATGTTGGTTGAATCCAAAGATGGAAGATGGTGTAGCCTAGTTATTTTCCAAATTAAGTAAACAATTAAGGATGGAACCATAAATAACTATTAAGGAAGACAAAACTTTACCATAGTATTATTCATGACTTGGTTTAAAACAATAAACTCACCAGTAAAATATATGTTTGTCAAACAGACATATGTTACAAATATATTATTTGTTTAAATATATATTTATATATATATATATATATATATATATATATATATATATATATATATATATATATATATATATATTGTGTGCGCGTGCGTCAATATAAAATTTGTTTTTGGTGTGCTTTTATCAAGTTAACAAAAATTCTCAATAATAAACAGAGAAAATAAACAAAAGGACAGAAAAAGACATTTCATTGATGATTAAACGACCGTACTACTATCTCATATTTCCTTTAGAATTCGGAAATATAAAAAAACAAATTTTCAAGAAAATATATAGACGACCATATCATTAGGTAGTACTATCTTGTACAAATGTCTATAATATAAAACTATTTTAATTAACTAACATAATTGGGTTGAAAAGAAGGTACCAATTTTGCCTCTATAGTACGTAGAAATTCAATTAGGACGAGGAGAAACACCATATTCTTTCTTGCACTTATCAATATAACTCTTTAAGTCAAAAGTATAAGGTTGAAACTTGGTATTGTTAATTATATTTAAACACAATATACAATAAAAATAACTATTGAGTTTAAAAAAATAATTTAAATTAAGTTTCGTTACTTCAATAAAATGTATTTATTACACTTGAAAATAAGACTATATATACTTGTCATTCCCAACCTACAATAGACTCAGATATATGTGTAGAGCAATGAATTTGGCATTTTTTATCATCATGATAAGCCACAAACCCTGAATATATCTTATCAAGAATATTATTTCCAAAAGAAGCTTCATTAATTCTATTACATATCTTATTAACCGGATAGTTCGAAGGGGGTTGAATTCAGCTGCATCAGTATACATGTGTTCTGCATAGCTGCATCAGTATTCAGTTGCTTAAGGTGCTGCAAGAAAGAATAACATCAATACATTTAATTTTATAAGCTAAACTAAAATTAGACACAAAAAAATATCTTTGTACATGGGAGTGTTGGATTTTTCACCAAGAGTGAAAAGACAGTTGGACAGAGAAGCTATTTTGTCAATTTTAGACAAGGATTTTTGTATTGTTTCATAGCAAGTCTCATTGGCTTCTTGAAGAAAAAAAACCAAATGGGGGTACTTATAAAGAAATATCCTAATTATTCTTTTTAGTAAAAAAAACACATGACCAAAAAATCTTATTTAAATAAAAAATAAATCCTGGTAAATTACTTTGAAATCTCTTGAAACAACATCCATATAAGCATTTGGCTGAATAATATCATCAATGTAGAGGATTGGTGCTGATGAAGCCAAAGCACCAATAACCAAATGAGGATATAGTAGTCTAAACCATGAAGCAAGCATTACATAAAAGATATTTCAATAAGACATCAATATAAAAATATGAGAAAAAATGGAGAACTAAAAGAGTCTTAAGAGAAATGTCAACACCTGTAATTTTAGTCATGTAATTAACGTTTTTTATTTTATATTTGGAGGACTACAATGCAACCATAAATATACACAACCATGTTAGAGATTTTATGTATTGGTTGCATTTTACTTTAATTCTTGTCATTATCAAATTTTTGACATTGCTACAAAGGTAAATTTAAAATTTTGATAAATATTTTGAGAACTAACTTCCACCATATGATCCTCCAATCCCAACTACTAGAGAATTGTGGGCTTGTAATGTTTGATTAATGTGTATGACCACTTCAGCATAATCTGCAAGTGCTTGAGCCGAATCAAAATATCCCAGAGTAATTGCATTCTTGAATGCTTCTTCCTTCGATCCAAATGGTACTGATTTCCCATATTATCGATGCTAGTTGAAATTATTAAAATTATTAGAAAATTCTAGACATAAATATAATAGTTGAATTAGATAATTCAATACTGAAATAAACCTTTAATTTCTTTATGTATGCTAGGAGAGCTTTACAGGAAGCTGCAGGTGTCCGTCTTAAATCATACATCACAAGGACAACGATCTATTGCATATTCCGTGCCCAGGTAGGCAAATATGCGAGCACTAGAATTTTCTTCACTTCAATAATCTAAATTGATCAAATATACTAAAGCTTTCTACTCTACAATTGAAATGATCTAATGTTTGTTTGTAATAAAATATTTGAACACCTTTTATGTTGGTTGAATCCAAAGATGGAAGATGGTGTAGCCTAGTTATTTTCCAAATTAAGTAAACAATTAAGGATGGAACCATAAATAACTATTAAGGAAGACAAAACTTTACCATAGTATTATTCATGACTTGGTTTAAAACAATAAACTCACCAGTAAAATATATGTTTGTCAAACAGACATATGTTACAAATATATTATTTGTTTAAATATATATTTATATATATATATATATATATATATATATATATATATATATATATATATATATATATATATATATATATATATATATATATATATATATTGTGTGCGCGTGCGTCAATATAAAATTTGTTTTTGGTGTGCTTTTATCAAGTTAACAAAAATTCTCAATAATAAACAGAGAAAATAAACAAAAGGACAGAAAAAGACATTTCATTGATGATTAAACGACCGTACTACTATCTCATATTTCCTTTAGAATTCGGAAATATAAAAAAACAAATTTTCAAGAAAATATATAGACGACCATATCATTAGGTAGTACTATCTTGTACAAATGTCTATAATATAAAACTATTTTAATTAACTAACATAATTGGGTTGAAAAGAAGGTACCAATTTTGCCTCTATAGTACGTAGAAATTCAATTAGGACGAGGAGAAACACCATATTCTTTCTTGCACTTATCAATATAACTCTTTAAGTCAAAAGTATAAGGTTGAAACTTGGTATTGTTAATTATATTTAAACACAATATACAATAAAAATAACTATTGAGTTTAAAAAAATAATTTAAATTAAGTTTCGTTACTTCAATAAAATGTATTTATTACACTTGAAAATAAGACTATATATACTTGTCATTCCCAACCTACAATAGACTCAGATATATGTGTAGAGCAATGAATTTGGCATTTTTTATCATCATGATAAGCCACAAACCCTGAATATATCTTATCAAGAATATTATTTCCAAAAGAAGCTTCATTAATTCTATTACATATCTTATTAACCGGATAGTTCGAAGGGGGTTGAATTCAGCTGCATCAGTATACATGTGTTCTGCATAGCTGCATCAGTATTCAGTTGCTTAAGGTGCTGCAAGAAAGAATAACATCAATACATTTAATTTTATAAGCTAAACTAAAATTAGACACAAAAAAATATCTTTGTACATGGGAGTGTTGGATTTTTCACCAAGAGTGAAAAGACAGTTGGACAGAGAAGCTATTTTGTCAATTTTAGACAAGGATTTTTGTATTGTTTCATAGCAAGTCTCATTGGCTTCTTGAAGAAAAAAAACCAAATGGGGGTACTTATAAAGAAATATCCTAATTATTCTTTTTAGTAAAAAAAACACATGACCAAAAAATCTTATTTAAATAAAAAATAAATCCTGGTAAATTACTTTGAAATCTCTTGAAACAACATCCATATAAGCATTTGGCTGAATAATATCATCAATGTAGAGGATTGGTGCTGATGAAGCCAAAGCACCAATAACCAAATGAGGATATAGTAGTCTAAACCATGAAGCAAGCATTACATAAAAGATATTTCAATAAGACATCAATATAAAAATATGAGAAAAAATGGAGAACTAAAAGAGTCTTAAGAGAAATGTCAACACCTGTAATTTTAGTCATGTAATTAACGTTTTTTATTTTATATTTGGAGGACTACAATGCAACCATAATTATACACAACCATCTTAGAGGTTTTATGTATTGGTTGCATTTTACTTTAATTCTCGTCATTATCAAGTTTTTGACATTGCTACAAAGGTAAATTTAAAATTTTGATAAATATTTTGAGAGCTAACTTCCACCATATGACCCTCCAATCAGAACTACTAGAGAATTACGGGCTTGTAATGTTTGATTAATGTGTATGACCACTTCAGCATAATCTGCAAGTGCTTGAGCCGAATCAAAATATCCTAGAGTAATTGCATTCTTGAATGCTTCTTCCTTCAATCCAAATGGTACTAATTTCCCATATTATCGATGCTAGTTGAAATTATTAAAATTATTAGAAAATACTAACATAAATATAATAGTTGAATTAGGTAATTCAATACATAAATGAACCTATAATTTCTTTATGTATACTAGGAGAGCTTTACAGGAAGCTGCAAGTGTCCGTCTTAAATCATACATCACAAGGACAACGACCTATTGCATCTTCCGTGCCCAGGTAGGCAAATATGCGAGCACTAGAATTTTCTTCACTTCAATAATCTAAATTGATCAAATATATTTGATCAAATATACTAAAGATTTCTACTCTACAATTGAAATGATCTAATGTTTGTTTGTAATAAAATATTTGAACACCATTTATGTTGGTTGAAACCATAGATGGAAGATGGTGTAGCCTAGTAATTTTCCAAATTAAGTAAACAATTAAGGATGGAACCATAAATAACTATTAAGGGAGACAAAACTTTACCATAGTATTATTCATGACTTGGTTTAAAACCATAAACTCACACTTATTATTTTACCATATAAATGGTGGCTTCCAGGATGGGAACTTAAAGTCCCTCACAAGTAAAATCTATGTTTGTCAAACAGACATATGTTACAAATATATTATTTGTTTAATTATATATATATATATATATATATATATATATATATATATATATATATATATATTGTGTGCGCGTGCGTCAATATAAAATTTGTTTTTGGTGTGCTTTTATCAAGTTAACAAAAATTCCCAATAATATACAGAGAAAATAAACAAAAGGACAGAAAAAGACATTTCATTGATGATTAAACGACCATACTACTATCTCATATTTCATTTAGAATTCGGAAATATAAAAAAACAAATTTTCAAGAAAATATATAGACGACCATATCATTAGGTAGTACTATCTGGTACAAATGTCTATAATAAAAAACTATTTTAATTAACTAACATAATTGGGATGAAAAGAAGGTACCAACTTTGCCTCTATAGTACGTAGAAATCTAACTAGGACGAGAAGAAACACCATATTCTTTCTTGCACTTATCAATATAACTCTTTAAGTCAAAAGTATAAAGGTTGAAACTTGGTATTGTTAATTATATTTAAACACAATATACAATAAAAATAACTAATGTGTTTAAAAAAAATAATTTAAATTAAGTTTCGTTACTTCAATAAAATGTATTTATTACACTTGAAAATAAGATTATATATACCTGCCACTCCCAACCTACAATAGACCCAGATATATGTGTAGAGCGATGAACTTGGCATTTTTCATCATCATGATAAGCCACAAAGCCTGAATATATCTTATCAAGAATATTATTTCCAAAAGAAGATTCATTGATTCTATTACATATCTTAGTAAACGGATAGTTTTGAGGGGGGTTGTATTCAACTGCATCAGTATACATGTGTTCTTGATAGCTTGACAACTCTGAAGAGTTGCTCAAGGGTCTGCAAGAAAGAATAACATCAATACATTTAATTTTATAAGCTAAACTAAAATTAGACACAAAAAAATATCTTTGTACATGGGAGTGTTGAATTTTTCATCAAGAGTGAAAAGACTGTTGGACAGAGAAGCTATTTTGTCAATTTTAGACAAGGATTTAAGTATTGTTTCATAGCAAGTCTCATTGGCTTCTTGAAGAAAAAAAACCAAATGGGGGACTTATAAATAAATATCCTAATTATTCTTTTTAGTAAAAAAAACACATGACCAAAATCTCTTATTTAAATAAAAAATAAATCCTGGTAAATTACTTTGAAATCTCTTGAAACAACATCCATATAAGTATTTGGTTGTATAATATCATCAATGTAGAGGATTGGTGTTGATGAAGCCAAAGCACCAATAACCAAATGAGAATATAGTAGTCTAAACCATGAAGCAAGCATTACATACAAGATATTTCAATGAGACATCAATATAAAAATATGAGAAAAAATGGAGAACTAAAAGAGTCTTAAGAGAAATGTCAACACCTATAATTTTAGTCCTGTAATTAACGTTTTTTATTTTATATTTGGAGGACTACAATGCAACCATAAATATACACAACCATGTTAGAGATTTTATGTATTGGTTGCATTTTACTTTAATTCTTGTCATTATCAAATTTTTGACATTGCTACAAAGGTAAATTTAAAATTTTGATAAATATTTTGAGAACTAACTTCCACCATATGATCCTCCAATCCCAACTACTAGAGAATTGTGGGCTTGTAATGTTTGATTAATGTGTATGACCACTTCAGCATAATCTGCAAGTGCTTGAGCCGAATCAAAATATCCCAGAGTAATTGCATTCTTGAATGCTTCTTCCTTCGATCCAAATGGTACTGATTTCCCATATTATCGATGCTAGTTGAAATTATTAAAATTATTAGAAAATGCTAAACATAAATATAATAGTTGAATTAGATAATTCAATACTGAAATAAACCTTTAATTTCTTTATGTATGCTAGGAGAGCTTTACAGGAAGCTGCAGGTGTCCGTCTTAAATCATACATCACAAGGACAACGATCTATTGCATATTTCGTGCCCAGGTAGGCAAATATGTGAGCACTAGAATTTCTTCACTTCAATAATCTAAATTGATCAAATATACTAAAGCTTTCTACTCTACAATTGAAATGATCTAATGTTTGTTTGTAATAAAATATTTGAACACCTTTTATGTTGGTTGAATCCAAAGATGGAAGATGGTGTAGCCTAGTTATTTTTCAAATTAAGTAAACAATTAAGGATGGAACCATAAATAACTATTAAGGGAGACAAAACTTTACCATAGTATTATTCATGACTTGGTTTAATAACTATTATTTTACCATATAAATGGTGG
The DNA here is from genome assembly GCF_029867415.1 of Vicia villosa. Classification (NCBI taxonomy): domain Eukaryota; kingdom Viridiplantae; phylum Streptophyta; class Magnoliopsida; order Fabales; family Fabaceae; genus Vicia; species Vicia villosa. The sequence goes on from NC_081180.1 coordinate 251,231,349, forward strand.
CTTACAGGATGGGAACTTAAAGTCCCTCACCAGTAAAATATATGTTTGTCAAACAGACATATGTTACAAATATATTATTTGTTTAAAAATATATATATATATATATATATATATATATATATATATATATATATATATATATATATATATATATATTGTGTGTGCGCGTGCGTCAATATAAAATTTGTTTTTGGTGTGCTTTTATCAAATTAACAAAAATTCTCAATAATAAACAGAGAAAATAAACAAAAGGACAGAAAAAGACATTTCATTGATGATTAAACGACCATACTACTATCTCATATTTCCTTTAGAATTCGGAAATATAAAAAAACAAATTTTCCAGAAAATATATAGACGACCATATCATTAGGTAGTACTATCTGGTACAAATGTCTATAATATAAAACTATTTTAATTAACTAACATAATTGGGATGAAAAGAAGGTACCAGCTTTGCCTCTATAGTACGTAGAAATTCAATTAGGACGAGGAGAAACACCATATTCTTTCTTGCACTTATCAATATAACTCTTTAAGTCAAAAGTATAAGGTTGAAACTTGGTATTGTTAATTATATTTAAACACAATATACAATAAAAATAACTATTGAGTTTAAAAAAATAATTTAAATTAAGTTTCGTTACTTCAATAAAATGTATTTATTACACTTGAAAATAAGATTATATATACCTGTCATTCCCAACCTTCAATAGACTCAGATATATGTGTAGAGCGATGAATTTGGCATTTTTCATCATCATGATAAGCCACAAAGCCTAAATATATCTTATCAAGAATATTATTTTCAAAAGAAGCATCATTGATTCTATTACATATCTTAGTAAACGGATTGTTTAGAGGGGGGTTGTATTCAACTGCATTGATTCTATTACATATCTTCGTAAACGGATAGTTTGGAGGGGGTTGTATTCAACTGCATCAGTATACATGTGTTCTGGATAGCTTGACAACTCTGAAGACTTGCTCAAGGGTCTGCAAGAAAGAATAACATCAATACATTTAATTTTATAAGCTAAATTAAATTTGAGACACAAAAAATATCTTTGTACATGGGAGTGTTGGATTTTTCACCAAGAGTGAAAAGACAGTTGGAAAGAGAAGCTATTTTGTCAATTTTAGACAAGGATTTTTGTATTGTTTCATAGCAAGTCTCATTGGATTCTTGAAGAAAAAAAACCAAATGGGGTACTTATAAAGAAATATCCTAATTATTCTTTTTAGTAAAAAAAACACATGACCAAAAAAATCTTATTTAAATAAAAAATAAATCCTGGTAAATTACTTTGAAATCTCTTGAAACAACATCCATATAAGCATTTGGCTGTATAATATCATCAATGTAGAGGATTGGTGCTGATGAAGCCAAAGCACCAATAACCAAATGAGGATATAGTAGTCTAAACCATGAAGCAAGCATCACATAAAAGATATTTCAATAAGACATCAATATAAAAATATGAGAAAAAATGGAGAACTAAAAGAGTCTTAAGAGAAATGTCTACACCTATAACTTTAGTCCTGTAATTAATGTTTTTTATTTTATATTTGGAGGACTACAATGCAACCATAATTATACACAACCATGTTTGAGGTTATATGTATTGGCTGCATTTTACTTTAATTCTCGTCATTATCAAGTTTTTTGACATTGCTACAAAGGTAAATTTAAAATTTTGATAAATATTTTGAGAGCTAACATCCACCATATGACCCTCCAATCACAACTACTAGAGAATTGTGGGCTTGTAATGTTTGATTAATGTGTATGACCACTTCAGCATAATCTGCAAGTGCTTGAGCTGAATCAAAATATCCTAGAGTAATTGCATTCTTGAATGCTTCTTCCTTCGATCCAAATGGTACTAATTTCCCATATTATCGGTGCTAGTTGAAATTATTAAAATTATTAGAAAATGCTAAAATAAATATAATAGTTGAATTAGATAATTCAATACATAAATACACGTTTAATTTCTTTATGTATACTAGGAGAGCTTTACAGCAAGCTGCAGGTGTCCGTCTTAAATCATACATCACAAGGACAACGATCTATTGCATCTTCCGTGCCCAGGTAGGCAAATACGCGAGCACTAGAATTTTCTTCACTTCAATAATCTAAAATTATCAAATATATTTGAGCAAATATACTAAAGCTTTCTACTCTACAATTTAAATGATCTAATGTTTGTTTGTAATAAAATATTTGAACACCTTTTATGTTGGTTGAAACCAAAGATGGAAGATGGTGTAGCCTAGTTATTTTCCAAATTAAGTAAACAATTAAGGATGGAAACATAAATAACTATTAAGGGAGACAAAACATGATCATAGTATTATTCATGACTTGGTTTAAAACCATAAACTCCCACTTATTATTTTACCATATAAATGGTGGCTTCCAGGATGGGAACTTAAAGTCCCTCACCAATAAAATCTATGTTTGTCAAACAGACATATGTTACAAATATATTATTTGGTAATATTATATATATATATATATATATTGTGTCCGCGTGCGTCAATATAAAATTTGTTTTTGGTGTGCTTTTATCAAGGTAACAAAAATTCTCAATAATAAACAGAGAAAATAAACAAAAGGACAGAAAAAGACATTTCATTGATGATTAAACGACCATACTACTATCTCATATTTCCTTTAGAATTCGGAAATATAAAAAAACAAATTTTCAAGAAAATATATAGACGACCATATCATTAGGTAGTACTATCTGGTACAAATGTCTATAATAAAAAACTATTTTAATTAACTAACATAATTGGGATGAAAAGAAGGTACCAACTTTGCCTCTATAGTACGTAGAATTCCAATTTGGACGAGAAGAAACATCATATTCTTTCTTGCACTTATCAATATAACTCTTTAAGTCAAAAGTATAAAGGTTGAAACTTGGTATTGTTAATTATATTTAAACACAATATACAATAAAAATAACTAATGAGTTAAAAAAAAATAATTTAAATTAAGTTTCGTTACTTCAATAAAATGTATTTATTACACTTGAAAATAAGATTATATATACGTGCCACTCCCAACCTACAATAGACCCAGATATATGTGTAGAGCGACGAACTTGGCATTTTTCATCATCATGATAAGCCACAAAGCCTGAATATATCTTATCAAGAATATTATTTCCAAAAGAAGATTCATTGATTCTATTACATATCTTAGTAAACGGATAGTTTTGAGGGGGGTTGTATTCAACTGCATCAATATACATGTGTTCTTGATAGCTTGACAACTCTGAAGAGTTGCTCAAGGGTCTGCAAGAAAGAATAACATCAATACATTTAATTTTATAAGCTAAACTTAAATTAGACACAAAAAAATATCTTTGTACATGGGAGTGTTGAATTTTTCATCAAGAGTGAAAAGACTGTTGGACAGAGAAGCTATTTTGTCAATTTTAGACAAGGATTTTTGTATTGTTTCATAGCAAGTCTCATTGGCTTCTTGAAGAAAAAAAACCAAATGGGGGACTTATAAATAAATATCCTAATTATTCTTTTTAGTAAAAAAAAACACATGACCAAAATCTCTTATTTAAATAAAAAATAAATCCTGGTAAATTACTTTGAAATCGCTTGAAACAACATCCATATAAGTATTTGGCTGTATAATATCATCAATGTAGAGGATTGGTGTTGATGAAGCCAAAGCACCAATAACCAAATGAGAATATAGTAGTCTAAACCATGAAGCAAGCATTACATACAAGATATTTCAATAAGACATCAATAAAAAAATATGAGAAAAAATGGAGAACTAAAAGAGTCTTAAGAGAAATGTCAACACCTATAATTTTAGTCCTGCAATTAATGTTTTTTATTTTATAGTTGGAGGACTACAATGCAACCATAATTATACATAACCATGTTTGAGTTTTTATGTATTGGTTGCATTTTACTTTAATTCTCGTCATTTCAAGTTTTTGACATTGCTACAAAGGTAAATTTAAAATTTTGATAAATATTTTGAGAGCTAACTTCCACCATATGACCCTCCACTCACAACTACTAGAGAATTGTGGGCTTGTAATGTTTGATTAATGTGTATGACCACTTCAGCATAATCTGCAAGTGCTTGAGCCGAATCAAAATATCCCAGAGTAATTGCATTCTTGAATGCTTCTTCCTTCGATCCAAATGGTACTGATTTCCCATATTATCGATGCTAGTTGAAATTATTAAAATTATTAGAAAATGCTAAACATAAATATAATAGTTGAATTAGATAATTCAATACTGAAATAAACCTTTAATTTCTTTATGTATGCTAGGAGAGCTTTACAGGAAGCTGCAGGTGTCCGTCTTAAATCATACATCACAAGGACAACGATCTATTGCATATTCCGTGCGCAGGTAGAAAAATATGCGAGCACTAGAATTTTCTTCACTTCAATAATCTAAATTGATCAAATATACTAAAGCTTTCTACTCTACAATTGAAATGATCTAATGTTTGTTTGTAATAAAATATTTGAACACCTTTTATGTTGGTTGAATCCAAAGATGGAAGATGGTGTAGCCTAGTTATTTTCCAAATTAAGTAAACAATTAAGGATGGAACCATAAATAACTATTAAGGGAGACAAAACTTTACCATAGTATTATTCATGACTTGGTTTAAAACCATAAACTCACACTTATTATTTTACCATATAAATGGTGGCTTCCAGGATGGGAACTTAAAGTCCCTCACCAGTAAAATATATGTTTGTCAAACAGACATATGTTACAAATATATTATTTGTTTAAATAATATATATATATATATATATATATATATATATATATATATATATATATATATATATATATATATATATATATATATATATATATATATATATTGTGTGCGCGTGCGTCAATATAAAATTTGTTTTTGGTGTGCTTTTATCAAGTTAACAAAAATTCTCAATAATAGACAGAGAAAATAAACAAAAGGACAGAAAAAGACATTTCATTGATGATTAAACGACCATACTACTATCTCATATTTCCTTTAGAATTCGGAAATATAAAAAAACAAATTTTCAAGAAAATATATAGACGACCATATCATTAGGTAGTACTATCTGGTACAAATGTCTATAATATAAAACTATTTTAATTAACTAACATAATTGGGATGAAAAGAAGGTACCAACTTTGCCTCTATAGTACGTAGAAATTCAATTAGGACGAGGAGAAACACCATATTCTTTCTTGCACTTATCAATATAACTCTTTAAGTCAAAAGTATAAGGTTGAAACTTGGTATTGTTAATTATATTTAAACACAATATACAATAAAAATAACTATTGAATTTAAAAAAATAATTTAAATTAAGTTTCGTTACTTCAATAAAATGTATTTATTACACTTGAAAATAAGATTATATATACCTGTCATTCCCATCCTACAATAAACTCAGATATATGTGTAGAGCGATGAATTTGGCATTTTTCATCATCATGATAAGCCACAAAGCCTAAATATATCTTATCAAGAATATTATTTCCAAAAGAAGCATCATTGATTCTATTACATATCTTAGTAAACGGATTATTTGGAGGGGGTTGTATTCAACTGCATTGATTCTATTACATATTTTCGTAAACGGATAGTTTGGAGGGGGTTGTATTCAACTGCATCAGTATACATGTGTTCTGGATAGCTTGACAACTCTGAAGACTTGCTCAAGGGTCTGCAAGAAAGAATAACATCAATACATTTAATTTTATAAGCTAAATTAAATTTGAGACACAAAAAATATCTTTGTACATGGGAGTGTTGGATTTTTCACCAAGAGTGAAAAGACAGTTGGAAAGAGAAGCTATTTTGTCAATTTTAGACAAGGATTTTTGTATTGTTTCATAGCAAGTCTCATTGGCTTCTTGAAGAAAAAAAACCAAATGGGGTACTTATAAAGAAATATCCTAATTATTCTTTTTAGTAAAAAAAACACATGACCAAAAAAATCTTATTTAAATAAAAAATAAATCCTGGTAAATTACTTTGAAATCTGTTGAAACAACATCCATATAAGCATTTGGCTGTATAATATCATCAATGTAGAGGATTGGTGCTGATGAAGCCAAAGCACCAATAACCAAATGAGGATATAGTAGTCTAAACCATGAAGCAAGCATTACATAAAAGATATTTCAATAAGACATCAATATAAAAATATGAGAAAAAATGGAGAACTAAAAGAGTCTTAAGAGAAATGTCAACACCTATAATTTTAGTCCTGTAATTAACGTTTTTTATTTTATATTTGGAGGACTACAATGCAACCATAATTATACACAACCATGTTTGAAGTTTTATGTATTGGCTGCATTTTACTTTAATTCTCGTTTTTATCAAGTTTTTTGACATTGCTACAAAGGTAAATTTAAAATTTTGATAAATATTTTGAGAGCTAACTTCCACCATATGACCCTCCAATCACAACTACTAGAGAATTGTGGGCTTGTAATGTTTGATTAATGTGTATGACCACTTCAGCATAATCTGCAAGTGCTTGAGCCGAATCAAAATATCCTAGAGTAATTGCATTCTTGAATGCTTCTTCCTTCGATCCAAATGGTACTAATTTCCCATATTATCGGTGCTAGTTGAAATTATTAAAATTATTAGAAAATGCTAAAATAAATATAATAGTTGAATTAGATAATTCAATACATAAATAAACCTTTAATTTCTTTATGTATACTAGGAGAGCTTTACAGGAAGCGGTGTCCGTCTTAAATCATACATCACAAGGACAACGATCTATTGCATCTTCCGTGCCCAGGTAGGCAAATATGCGAGCACTAGAATTTTCTTCACTTCAATAATCTAAATTGATCTAATCTAAATTGATCAAATATACTAAAGCTTTCTACCCTACAAATTAAATGATCTAATGTTTGTTTCTAATAAAGTATTTGAACACCTTTTATGTTGGTTGAAACCAAAGATGGAAGATGGTGTAGCCTAGTTATTTTCCAAATTAAGTAAACAATTAAGGATGGAACCATAAATAACTATTAAGGGAGACAAAACTTTACCATAGTATTATTCATGACTTGGTTTAAAACCATAAACTCACACTTATTATTTTACCATATAAATGGGTGGCTTCCAGGATGGGAACTTAAAGTCCCTCACCATTAAAATCTATGTTTGTCAAACATACATATGTTACAAATATATTATTTTTTAATTATATATATATATATATATATATATATATATATATATATATATATATATATATATATATATATATATATATATATATATATATATACTGTGTGCGCGTGCGTCAATATAAAATTTGTTTTTGGTGTGCTTTTATCAAGTTAACAAAAATTCTCAATAATAAACAGATAAAATAAACAAAAGGACAGAAAAAAGACATTTCATTGATGATTAAACGACCATACTACTATCTCATATTTCCTTTAGAATTCGGAAATATAAAAAAAAACAAATTTTCAAGAAAATATATAGACGACCATATCATTAGGTAGTACTATGTGGTACAAATGTCTATAATATAAAACTATTTTAATTAACTAACATAATTGGGATGAAAAGAAGGTACCAACTTTTCCTCTATAGTACGTAGAAATCCAATTAGGACGAGGAGAAACACCATATTCTTTCTTGCACTTTTCAATATAACTCCTTAAGTCAAAAGTATAAGGTTGAAACTTGGTATTGTTAATTATATTTAAACACAATATACAATAAAAATAACTAATGAGTTTCAAAAAATAATTTAAATTAAGTTTCATTACATCAATAAAATGTATTTATTACACTTGAAAATAAGATTATATATACCTGCCATTCCCAACCTACAATAGACTCAGATATATGTGTAGAGCGATGAATTTGGCATTTTTCATCATCATGATA
>NC_081180.1:251239390-251249390 GCF_029867415.1 Vicia villosa
ATGTAGAGGATTGGTGCTGATGAAGCCAAAGCACCAATAACCAAATGAGGATATAGTAGTCTAAACCATGAAGCAAGCATTACATAAAAGATATTTCAATAAGACATCAATATAAAAATATGAGAAAAAATGGAGAACTAAAAGAGTCTTAAGAGAAATGTCAACACCTATAATTTAGTCCTGTAATTAACGTTTTTTATTTTATATTTGGAGGACTACAATGCAACCATAATTATACACAACCATGTTTGAGGTTTTATGTATTGGCTGCATTTTACTTTAACTCTCGTTATTATCAAGTTTTTGACATTGCTACAAAGGTAAATTTAAAATTTTGATAAATATTTTGAGCGCTAACTTCCACCATATGACCCTCCAATCACAACTACTAGAGAATTGTGGGCTTGTAATGTTTGATTAATGTATATGACCACTTCAGCATAATCTGCAAGTGCTTGAGCCGAATCAAAATATCCCAGAGTAATTGCATTCTTGAATGCTTCTTCCTTCAATCCAAATGGTACTAATTTCCCATATTATCGGTGCTAGTTGAAATTATTAAAATTATTAGAAAATGCTAAAATAAATATAATAGTTGAATTAGATAATTCAATACATACATAAACCTTTAATTTCTTTATGTATACTGGGAGAGCTTTACAGGAAGCGGTGTCCGTCTTAAATCATACATCACAAGGACAACGATCTATTGCATCTTCTGTGCCCAGGTAGACAAATATGCGAGCACTAGAATTTTCTTCACTTCAATAATCTAAATTGATCAAATATATTTGATCAAATATACTAAAGCTTTCTACTCTACAAATTAAATTTTCTAATGTTTGTTTCTAATAAAATATTTGAACACCTTTTATGTTGGTTGAAACCAAAGATGGAAGATGGTGTAGCCTAGTTATTTTCCAAATTAATTAAACAATTAAGGATGGAACCATAAATAACTATTAAGGGAGACAAAACTTTACCATAGTATTATTCATGACTTGGTTTAAAACCATAAACTCGCACTTATTATTTTACCATATAAATGGTGGCTTCCAGGATGGGAACTTAAAGTCCCTCACCATTAAAATCTATGTTTGTCAAACATACATATGTTACAAATATATTATTTGTTTGATTATATATATATATATATATATATATATATATATATATATATATATATATATATATATATATATATATATATATATATATATATACTGTGTGCACGTGCGTCAATATAAAATTTGTTTTTGGTGTGCTTTTATCAAGTTAACAAAAATTCTCAATAATAAACAGATAAAATAAACAAAAGGACAGAAAAAACACATTTCATTGATGATTAAACGACCATACTACTATCTCATATTTTCTTTAGAATTCGGAAATATAAAAAAACAAATTTTTAAGAAAATATATAGACGACCATATCATTAGGTAGTACTATCTGGTACAAATGTCTATAATATAAAACTATTTTAATTAACTAACATAATTGGGATGAAAAGAAGGTACCAACTTTTCCTCTATAGTACGTAGAAATCCAATTAGGACGAGGAGAAACACCATATTCTTTCTTGCACTTTTCAATATAACTCCTTAAGTCAAAAGTATAAGGTTGAAACTTGGTATTGTTAATTATATTTAAACACAATATACAATAAAAATAACTAATGAGTTTCAAAAAATAATTTAAATTAAGTTTCATTACATCAATAAAATGTATTTATTACACTTGAAAATAAGATTATATATACCTGCCATTCCCAACCTACAATAGACTCAGATATATGTGTAGAGCGATGGATTTGACATTTTTCATCATCATGATAAGCCACAAAGTCTGAATATATCTTATCAAGAATATTATTTCCAAAAGAAGCATCATTGATTCTATTACATATCTTAGTAAACGGATAGTTTGGAGGGGGTTGTATTCAACTACATCAGTATACATGTATTCTGGATAGCTTGACAACTCTGAAGAGTTGCTCAAGGGTCTGCAAGAAAGAATAACATCAATACATTTAATTTTATAAGCTAAACTAAAATTAAACACAAACAAATATCTTTGTAGATGGGAGTGTTGGGTTTTTCACCAAGAGTGAAAAGACAGTTGGAAAGAGAAGCTATTTTGTCAATTTTAGACAAGGATTTTTGTATTGTTTCATAGCAAGTCTCATTGGCTTCTTGAAGAAAAAAAACCAAATGGGGTACTTATAAAGAAATATCCTAATTATTCTTTTTAGTAAAAAAAACACATGACCAAAAAAATCTTATTTAAATAAAAAATAAATCCTGGTAAATTACTTTGAAATCTCTTGAAACAACATCCATATAAGCATTTGGCTGTATAATATCATCAATGTAGAGGATTGGTGCTGATGAAGCCAAAGCACCAATAACCAAATGAGGATATAGTAGTCTAAACCATGAAGCAAGCATTACATAAAAGATATTTCAATAAGACATCAATATAAAAATATGAGAAAAAATGGAGAACTAAAAGAGTCTTAAGAGAAATGTCAACACCTATAATTTTAGTCCTGTAATTAACGTTTTTTATTTTATATTTGGAGGACTACAATGCAACCATAATTATACACAACCATGTTTGAGGTTTTATGTATTGGCTGCATTTTACTTTAACTCTCGTTATTATCAAGTTTTTGACATTGCTACAAAGGTAAATTTAAAATTTTGATAAATATTTTGAGCGCTAACTTCCACCATATGACCCTCCAATCACAACTACTAGAGAATTGTGGGCTTGTAATGTTTGATTAATGTATATGACCACTTCAGCATAATCTGCAAGTGCTTGAGCCGAATCAAAATATCCCAGAGTAATTGCATTCTTGAATGCTTCTTCCTTCAATCCAAATGGTACTAATTTCCCATATTATCGGTGCTAGTTGAAATTATTAAAATTATTAGAAAATGCTAAAATAAATATAATAGTTGAATTAGATAATTCAATACATAAATAAACCTTTAATTTCTTTATGTATACTAGGAGAGCTTTACAGGAAGCGGTGTCCGTCTTAAATCATACATCACAAGGACAACGATCTATTGCATCTTCTGTGCCCAGGTAGGCAAATATGCGAGCACTAGAATTTTCTTCACTTCAATAATCTAAATTGATCAAATATATTTGATCAAATATACTAAAGCTTTCTACTCTACAAATTAAATGATCTAATGTTTGTTTCTAATAAAATATTTGAACACCTTTTATGTTGGTTGAAACCAAAGATGGAAGATGGTGTAGCCTAGTTATTTTCCAAATTAATTAAACAATTAAGGATGGAACCATAAATAACTATTAAGGGAGACAAAACTTTACCATAGTATTATTCATGACTTGGTTTAAAACCATAAACTCGCACTTATTATTTTACCATATAAATGGTGGCTTCCAGGATGGGAACTTAAAGTCCCTCACCATTAAAATCTATGTTTGTCAAACATACATATGTTACAAATATATTATTTGTTTGATTATATATATATATATATATATATATATATATATATATATATATATATATATATATACTGTGTGCGCGTGCGTCAATATAAAATTTGTTTTTGGTGTGCTTTTATCAACTTAACAAAAATTCTCAATAATAAACAGATAAAATAAACAAAAGGACAGAAAAAAGACATTTCATTGATGATTAAACGACCATACTACTATCTCATATTTCCTTTAGAATTCGGAAATATAAAAAAACAAATTTTCAAGAAAATATATAGACGACCATATCATTAAGTAGTACTATCTGGTACAAATGTCTATAATATAAAACTATTTTAATTAACTAACATAATTGGGATGAAAAGAAGGTACCAACTTTGCCTCTATAGTACGTAGAAATTCAATTAGGACGAGGAGAAATACCATATTCTTTCTTGCACTTATCAATATAACTCTTTAAGTCAAAAGTATAAGGTTGAAACTTGGTATTGTTAATTATATTTAAACACAATATACAATAAAAATAACTATTGAATTTAAAAAAATAATTTAAATTAAGTTTCGTTACGTCAATAAAATGTATTTATTAAACTTGAAAATAAGATTATATATACCTGTCATTCCCATCCTACAATAGACTCAGATATATGTGTAGAGCGATGAATTTGGCATTTTTCATCATCATGATAAGCCACAAAGCCTAAATATATCTTATCAAGAATATTATTTCCAAAAGAAGCATCATTGATTCTATTACATATCTTAGTAAACGGATTGTTTGGAGGGGGTTGTATTCAACTGCATTGATTCTATTACATATCTTCGTAAACGGATAGTTTGGAGGGGGTTGTATTCAACTGCATCAGTATACATGTGTTCTGGATAGCTTGACAACTCTGAAGACTTGCTCAAGGGTCTGCAAGAAAGAATAACATCAATACATTTATTTTTATAAGCTAAATTAAATTTGAGACACAAAAAATATCTTTGTACATGGGAGTGTTGGATTTTTCACCAAGAGTGAAAAGACAGTTGGAAAGAGAAGCTATTTTGTCAATTTTAGACAAGGATTTTTGTATTGTTTCATAGCAAGTCTCATTGGCTTCTTGAAGAAAAAAAACCAAATGGGGTACTTGTAAAGAAATATCCTAATTATTCTTTTTAGTAAAAAAAACACATGACCAAAAAAATCTTATTTAAATAAAAAATAAATCCTGGTAAATTACTTTGAAATCTGTTGAAACAACATCCATATAAGCATTTGGCTGTATAATATCATCAATGTAGAGGATTGGTGCTGATGAAGCCAAAGCACCAATAACCAAATGAGGATATAGTAGTCTAAACCATAAAGCAAGCATTACATAAAAGATATTTCAATAAGACATCAATATAAAAATATGAGAAAAAATGGAGAACTAAAAGAGTCTTAAGAGAAATGTCAACACCTATAATTTTAGTCCTGTAATTAACGTTTTTTATTTTATATTTGGAGGACTACAATGCAACCATAATTATACACAACCATGTTTGAAGTTTTATGTATTGGCTGCATTTTACTTTAATTCTCGTTATTATCAAGTTTTTTGACATTGCTACAAAGGTAAATTTAAAATTTTGATAAATATTTTGAGAGCTAACTTCCACCATATGACCCTCCAATCACAACTACTAGAGAATTGTGGGCTTGTAATGTTTGATTAATGTGTATGACCACTTCAGCATAATCTGCAAGTGCTTGAGCCGAATCAAAATATCCCAGAGTAATTGCATTCTTGAATGCTTCTTCCTTCGATCCAAATGGTACTAATTTCCCATATTATCGGTGCTAGTTGAAATTATTAAAATTATTAGAAAATGCTAAAATAAATATAATAGTTGAATTAGATAATTCAATACATAAATAAACCTTTAATTTCTTTATGTATACTAGGAGAGCTTTACAGGAAGCGGTGTCCGTCTTAAATCATACATCACAAGGACAACGATCTATTGCATCTTCCGTGCCCAGGTAGGCAAATATGCGAGCACTAGAATTTTCTTCACTTCAATAATCAAAATTGATCTAATCTAAATTGATCAAATATACTAAAGCTTTCTACCCTACAAATTAAATGATCTAATGTTTGTTTCTAATAAAGTATTTGAACACCTTTTATGTTGGTTGAAACCAAAGATGGAAGATGGTGTAGCCTAGTTATTTTCCAAATTAAGTAAACAATTAAGGATGGAACCATAAATAACTATTAAGGGAGACAAAACTTTACCATAGTATTATTCATGACTTGGTTTAAAACCATAAACTCACACTTATTATTTTACCATATAAATGGTGGCTTCCAGGATGGGAACTTAAAGTCCCTCACCATTAAAATCTATGTTTGTCAAACATACATATGTTACAAATATATTATTTTTTTAATTATATATATATATATATATATATATATATATATATATATATATATACTGTGTGCGCGTGCGTCAATATAAAATTTGTTTTTGGTGTGCTTTTATCAAGTTAACAAAAATTCTCAATAATAAACAGATAAAATAAACAAAAGGACAGAAAAAAGACATTTCATTGATGATTAAACGACCATATTACTATCTCATATTTCCTTTAGAATTCGGAAATATAAAAAAACAAATTTTCAAGAAAATATATAGACGACCATATCATTAGGTAGTACTATCTGGTACAAATGTCTATAATATAAAACTATTTTAATTAACTAACATAATTGGGATGAAAAGAAGGTACCAACGTTTCCTCTATAGTACGTAGAAATCCAATTAGGACGAGGAGAAACACCATATTCTTTCTTGCACTTTTCAATATAACTCCTTAAGTCAAAAGTATAAGGTTGAAACTTGGTATTGTTAATTATATTTAAACACAATATACAATAAAAATAACTAATGAGTTTCAAAAAATAATTTAAATTAAGTTTCATTACATCAATAAAATGTATTTATTACACTTGAAAATAAGATTATATATACCTGCCATTCCCAACCCACAATAGACTCAGATATATGTGTAGAGCGATGGATTTGGCATTTTTCATCATCATGATAAGCCACAAAGCCTGAATATATCTTATCAAGAATATTATTTCCAAAAGAAGCATCATTGATTCTATTACATATCTTAGTAAACGGATTGTTTGGAGGGGGTTGTATTCAACTACATCAGTATACATGTATTCTGGATAGCTTGACAACTCTGAAGAGTTGCTCAAGGGTCTGCAAGAAAGAATAACATCAATACATTTAATTTTATAAGCTAAACTAAAATTAAACACAAAAAAATATCTTTGTACATGGGAGTGTTGGATTTTTCACCAAGAGTGAAAAGACAGTTGGAAAGAGAAGCTATTTTGTCAATTTTAGACAAGGATTTTTGTATTGTTTCATAGCAAGTCTCATTGGCTTCTTGAAGAAAAAAAACCAAATGGGGTACTTATAAAGAAATATCCTAATTATTCTTTTTAGTAAAAAAAAACACATGACCAAAAAAATCTTATTTAAATAAAAAATAAATCCTGGTAAATTACTTTGAAATCTCTTGAAACAACATCCATATAAGCATTTGGCTGTATAATATCATCAATGTAGAGGATTGGTGCTGATGAAGCCAAAGCACCAATAACCAAATAAGGATATAGTAGTCTAAACCATGAAGCAAGCATTACATAAAAGATATTTCAATAAGACATCAATATAAAAATATGAGAAAAAAATGGAGAACTAAAAGAGTCTTAAGAGAAATGTCAACACCTATAATTTTAGTCCTGTAATTAACGTTTTTTATTTTATATTTGGAGGACTACAATGCAACCATAATTATACACAACCATGTTTGATGTTTTATGTATTGGCTGCATTTTACTTTAATTCTCGTTATTATCAAGTTTTTTGACATTGCTACAAAGGTAAATTTAAAATTTTGATAAATATTTTGAGAGCTAACTTCCACCATATGACCCTCCAATCACAACTACTAGAGAATTGTGGGCTTGTAATGTTTGATTAATGTGTATGACCACTTCAGCATAATCTGCAAGTGCTTGAGCCGAATCAAAATATCCCAGAGTAATTGCATTCTTGAATGCTTCTTCCTTCGATCCAAATGGTACTAATTTCCCATATTATCGGTGCTAGTTGAAATTATTAAAATTATTAGAAAATGCCAAAATAAATATAATAGTTGAATTAGATAATTCAATACATAAATAAACCTTTAATTTCTTTATGTATACTAGGAGAGCTTTACAGGAAGCGGTGTCCGTCTTAAATCATACATCACAAGGACAACGATCTATTGCATCTTCCGTGCCCAGGTAGGCAAATATGCGAGCACTAGAATTTTCTTCACTTCAATAATCTAAATTGATCTAATCTAAATTGATTAAATATACTAAAGCTTTCTACTCTACAAATTAAATGATCTAATGTTTGTTTCTAATAAAATATTTGAACACCTTTTATGTTGGTTGAAACCAAAGATGGAAGATGGTGTAGCCTAGTTATTTTCCAAATTAAGTAAACAATTAAGGATGGAACCATAAATAACTATTAAGGGAGACAAAACTTTACCATAGTATTATTCATGACTTGGTTTAAAACCATAAACTCGCACTTATTATTTTACCATATAAATGGTGGCTTCCAGGATGGGAACTTAAAGTCCCTCACCATTAAAATCTATGTTTGTCAAACATACATATGTTACAAATATATTATTTTTTTAATTATATATATATATATATATATATATATATATATATATATATATATATATATACTGTGTGCGCGTGCGTCAATATAAAATTTGTTTTTGGTGTGCTTTTATCAAGTTAACAAAAATTCTCAATAATAAACAGATAAAATAAACAAAAGGACAGAAAAAAGACATTTCATTGATGATTAAACGACCATACTACTATCTCATATTTCCTTTAGAATTCGGAAATATAAAAAATCAAATTTTCAAGAAAATATATAGACGACCATATCATTAGGTAGTACTATCTGGTACAAATGTCTATAATATAAAACTATTTTAATTAACTAACATAATTGGGATGAAAAGAAGGTACCAACTTTTCCTCTATAGTACGTAGAAATTCAATTAGGACGAGGAGAAACACCATATTCTTTCTTGCACTTTTCAATATAACTCCTTAAGTCAAAAGTATAAGGTTGAAACTTGGTATTGTTAATTATATTTAAACACAATATACAACAAAAATAACTAATGAGTTTCAAAAAATAATTTAAATTAAGTTTCATTACATCAATAAAATGTATTTATTACACTTGAAAATAAGATTATATATACCTGCCATTCCCAACCCACAATAGACTCAGATATATGTGTAGAGCGATGGATTTGGCATTTTTCATCATCATGATAAGCCACAAAGCCTGAATATATCTTATCAAGAATATTATTTCCAAAAGAAGCATCATGGATTCTATTACATATCTTAGTAAACGGATTGTTTGGAGGGGGTTGTATTCAACTACATCAGTATACATGTATTCTGGATAGCTTGACAACTCTGAAGAGTTGCTCAAGGGTCTGCAAGAAAGAATAACATCAATACATTTAATTTTATAAGCTAAACTAAAATTAAACACAAAATAATATCTTTGTACATGGGAGTGTTGGATTTTTCACCAAGAGTGAAAAGACAGTTGGAAAGAGAAGCTATTTTGTCAATTTTAGACAAGGATTTTTGTATTGTTTCATAACAAGTCTCATTGGCTTCTTGAAGAAAAAAAACCAAATGGGGTACTTATAAAGAAATATCCTAATTATTCTTTTTAGTAAAAAAAAACACATGACCAAAAAAATCTTATTTAAATAAAAAATAAATCCTGGTAAATTACTTTGAAATCTCTTGAAACAACACCCATATAAGCATTTGGCTGTATAATATCATCAATGTAGAGGATTGGTGCTGATGAAGCCAAAGCACCAATAACCAAATAAGGATATAGTAGTCTAAACCATGAAGCAAGCATTACATAAAAGATATTTCAATAAGACATCAATATAAAAATATGAGAAAAAATGGAGAACTAAAAGAGTCTTAAGAGAAATGTCAACACCTATAATTTTAGTCCTGTAATTAACGTTTTTTATTTTATATTTGGAGGACTACAATGCAACCATAATTATACACAACCATGTTTGAAGTTTTATGTATTGGCTGCATTTTACTTTAATTCTCGTTATTATCAAGTTTTTTGACATTGCTACAAAGGTAAATTTAAAATTTTGATAAATATTTTGAGAGATAACTTCCACCATATGACCCTCCAATCACAACTACTAGAGAATTGTGGGCTTGTAATGTTTGATTAATGTGTATGACCACTTCAGCATAATCTGCAAGTGCTTGAGCCGAATCAAAATATCCCAGAGTAATTGCATTCTTGAATGCTTCTTCCTTCGATCCAAATGGTACTAATTTCCCATATTATCGGTGCTAGTTGAAA